>NC_072791.1:60080728-60330728 GCF_028583425.1 Eublepharis macularius
AGTTCTTATGTATTGCATTTTCATACAGAACTCGACTCTGCTTAGCTTCTGAGATCAGACAAGATCAGATGTGTTTAGGATTGTGTGGCCATAGGCACATTTTCACAATACTAGCAGAGCATGTCAATAGATTTGGGGCAATTTTTCACATTATAACCACCATGTGAGGGGTTGCTGTGTAAGGAACCAGCTCCCCACTGTACGCACATAGAGACACTGCAGTATCGAGAATGGAATTATGCAGTCTTAATGATTTAGAGAGCCTCAGATTCAAATCCTCATTTTGCTGTGTAGGACCAGTCACACTCCTATTAGCTGAGCCTACCCATTATGTTGTTGTTAGGATAAAATGGGGAGGCAAGAAAATATGTCATCTTGGCCACAGGAATATTAATTATGTGGGTATAATAATTATATTTACAAGTGAAAAACTTGTGCAGGAAATTTCATTTTCTCCTCCCCCATCGGTTCCTCCTCTTCCCTGAAAGCCCCCGTAGCCTTTCTCCTTTTCTTATTTCCTTCCTTCCTTCCTTGCTTATTTCCTTCCTTTCCTCCCAGCCACCAGACAACCTACCTTTATCTGCCCTCATGTCTTCTGCTTTTCCTCCTTCCCTACCTTTGGCTGTGTTTTTTTCAGGAAAACTATGCAGTGCAGGCAGGCAGCTAGAGAAGGTGGGAAAAAGTTTAAATGGCACTCCAGCATGGATGCCCATTCGTTCTCATATACATGCAGGAAGTTGCACGTTGCCTACCCAATACACAGCATACTACACAAAACAAAGGATATTCAGAGTTTTTAACTCTCCTCCCTGTTTGGGCAGATTTCCCAGCTCCCAATCCTGGTTCTACAATTGCATTTCTTGTGGCCCACTAGGCCAATGATACTGGGTAGTGTATATTGTATGTAGCCCTGGCTTTATTACTTCTTATGGTTTACGCAATCAGTCACCCTTCTGGCCCACTTTAACAGTTAAGCAAATGATTGGAACTTCATCTCCATTTAGCTGGCAATTCGAGAGCTTTATCTCTCCCCTTTCCTGAGAAAGAATCTTTCTGGGATGCAATTATGACCTCTTTATCTCTCTTATCCACAACACCTACTATCCCAGGAGCAGCACTTCAGGAACTGTTTTGAGCTGCAGTAGAGGTGAGGAGGTGACGAAATCCCACTCTGCTGGAGATCAGTTGTACCAGTGGGTATTTTCTGAATTCATTTTTATTTACTTCATCTATAGCCTGCCTTTTTTGCTGAGACTCAAAACAGATTACAGAACACAAAACAGAGCATTGGTCAACTAAAGAACTGTGCAATAGGACTAGGATTTCAGAATTAGAAAACAACACAAGCAACAAACTGGCTAAGGCAAGGTATATTGTAAACCATGAAGCAAGTGGAATTACAAAGGGATGAAACAATGCTGTAAAAGCAAGTTGAACCTACAGTAATCATTGCAGGAGAGTACAATTCTAGTGATTCTTCTGTACTGTTCCATTCTACCACAGTTCTAATCCCTTTATAAAAATGCCTTCTTGAATATTCATATTTTGCAAAAGGATAGCAGAGTGGGGAATCCCTTCTCACCTCCTCAGGCAAGGCATTTTTTTAAAAAAGGCAGAAATATATGGATCCTAGGACAGATTACCATGTCTGGTTTCCATTTAATTATAATTTAGCATCCTAATTATAGTAATAAAGATATTCTGAGTATCTCTGGAAGTTAAAAAATATTATGTAATCTAGTCTTAGTATGGGAAAGTGGCTTGATGTTTAATAGATGACTGCTTTTTATTAAGTATTGCTGATGTGGCTTTCCACAAGTAAGTTTCACATAACTTCAAGAGAATGATTGAAATTTCCAGCCACAACTGAGCACCTGCATTTAGTTATATTTCCAAATGTTTTGCTTAAATATCTTATTAAAGGCATTTTATTACGTTCCACTTCTATAATGTAAATACTACTGTTTTATTTTTGAAAGGCATACACTGTTTCAAGTGACAAGAAAATATTTATTCTGTCACAGTGTATGTTTCAGGTTGTGTTCTAGCCCATAAGAACTGTTAACTTTCAGCCATATTAAAGTTCTGTTACAGGTATGTTTCTTTAAGCATATTTATCAGACTCTCAGTTTGCATTTTATTGAAGTTGTTTTGTTCAACTTTTTTTTTTTGCTTTCATATGTTCACAGTAAATATCAGAAATTCCAAATAACTTTTATTTAATAAACACAAATCATTTAATATACTGTAGCGGTAATCAGAGATGCTTGTCTTTTTGTAATAAGACAAAGGGAAACAACTTTCTGAATTTACATTATTATTGTTGTTGTTAGTTCATCTTTCTCACTGAGATCTAAAGCAGATTTCACACTACAAGTGAATACAAGATAATCAATAGCTGGAACATTCACTGAGCAGTGAAAAACAGATACAAGAGGGTATGGCAGCAGAAAATTTGGAAGCTAGCATAAAGCTGAACACAGAGAGGAAACTTTTCTGATTTAAAGTGAAATTTTGTCTGGGTTCAGTTTCAATTTGTTTGCTTTTAACCATTTGACAACAGCTGTCAAGTAGTGACTCTATACCTGTACAGCATCACCAGGGGATTTGGATAGCAAGATATAGAGCTGGGTATCATCTGCATATTGAGTCCATTCCATGAGGAATGATTTAAACCAGTCCAAGGAACATACCCTGATACCTAGAATCGTATAATCATAGGATTGGAAGGTACTTCTAGCGTCATCTAGTCCAATCTCCTGCACAATGCAGGAAATTCACAAATACCTCCAGTGTCCCACACCCAGTGACTTACTCCATGCCCAGAATATGGCAAAACACCGTCAGGATCCCTAGCCAAACTGGCCTGTGGAAAATTGCTACCAGCCTCCAAGGTGGCAATTGGCCTTACTCTGGGCATGTAAGAAGAGGCCTACTTCTACCTCCAAACACCTCAGCAGATTGACATGGTATATTATATCAGGCTGCAGATAAATCAAGGAGAGCAATAATGAAATATGTTCTTTGTAAACATTCAGGTGAAGGCCAACTACAGCCACCGGAGCAATCTCCATCGCATAACCTGGCCTAAAACCTGACTCAAAGGAGTTTAAAGCTCCAGAGTTGTCCAGGAAGCCTAGAGTTGGTCTCTCAATCATGTTGCCAGAACAGGCAGATTAGAGACTTGGTGATAATTGGCTACATCATTTTTTCTAAGGATGTTTTTTTTAAAATAATGGGTGAATGACGGCCACTTTGAGAGACTGAGGGAAGGTGCCTTGAGTTAGTGACAGATTATAATGGACATCAAGGCTCCTTTATGTGGTATTTACAAGATTTTAGTAACCAGGATGGGCAGGGGTCCGGTGTACAAGTAGTGGTCTTCACAGATACTAGAATTCTGTCAATATCCGTCAGTGTATCTTCATAAATCTTATATATATATATGTATAAAGACAAGTGTCCTGACTGACTCATCAACGCCCAGCCCAGACTCCTAGACCTAGAAATGTGAAATTTGGGGAGAACGTTCCTTTTGTGGTATAGGGGTTCACTAAGAAGGGATTTTAAGAAATTCGCCCCCTAAGGGGGTAAAAAGGGGTAAAAATATGTTTCCCCATAGGGATACAGCTTCCCTGTGTGGCTGGCAGGCTTCTTATCCCCCGCCCTACCCACTCAGTCACTCTTCCCTGATTGGACTAGCTTTCAAGGTCATTTGCATATGTTTAACATGCTAAACAGTTGCTAAGGGAGTCATTGAATGTGTCCTGAGGTAAAAAGCACCTCACAGTCTTCCCCTAAAAGTTCACTAGGGTTGCCAATCTCCCTGTGGTGTAGATTTGCCAACCTCCAGGTGGTAAACCCAAAACGAGAGAGCCGCGTGTTAGGAATGAGAAACCATAAGCCGTGGCCAACTAACTAGGAAAATATCAAAAAGTGTATTTATAATTCTATCACAGTGAATTATACAATCAGTACAATAAACATTCCTATTACACAATCAATACTACTCTTTAAGGAAGCCCCGGTAAACACCTCTCCACCCCGACAAGGGGTAAAACAGGCTACCCTAGAGTTCTTTTTAGGCTATGAACTCAGCCCGATTTGGAACGATAAGTACATCAAAATTTAGATACAGATATGTGCAACAGTTAATGCAAGGGCAAGTCACAACGCCAATAAGGTCAAAATACAATAAATTCAATCACCAACTGCTGAAAACATTCAAATTGCAACCGCAACGGGTTAGCTAGCAAATGACCATCCCGTATCGGATTCTCCTTCTTCCAAGCAGTTACAACTTAAAGATACAAAATAACAATAAATAGTCCATTCCAATATTGCACATATTCCCATAGTATCTTGTGATTTTATACTCACTTCTTGCACACACGATTCACAGCAATTCCAAATCAAAAGCATAATGACGGCTCGCTCACAGGCGTAAGCACAGCCTAATTGAACGTGGATTCTTAAATACCATCAACCCCAAAGGCATTTAAAGTAATTTAAAGCACCAGAGTCCTGAACCGTCCTCACAAGAAGGCAGTAAAATCACAGTTTAAATTTAATCCCTTAGGTTCTACAGTGCAAAGTCTATGGATCCACCATGCTTCCTTTCTCCGGAGGTCCCTTTGCGCAAGAAGCGGGTCCTTATAATTGCTTACATGAAGCACAGAGTAAACAAAGTCCGTGTCCTTGTGGTTTCTTTAAAGTGAGAGACCATCGGAGCTTCCTCCACTTGGCGGCATATCCTAGAGCGATGTTCTTGAATCCTTGTCTTTATTGTTCTGCTAGTGCATCCTATATACGCCAATTTACATACACACACAATCATATATACCACATTCTGTGTACTACATGTGGAAAAAGTTTTCCAGTAAAGTCCCATAGCTTTAAACTGAAGAGGAGACATAACAAAATCGCATGTGTTACACCTACCACACTTAAAGTGACCCACCGGTAGGCTAGTTGCTGGTTTAGCCCTCCACATGTCAGTCCGAATCAAGTGATCCCTAACACTCTTGGTTTTTCTTAGTGCCACTAATGGTCTCCCTTGGCAGCCCGGCAGATCTTCAACTAGGGGCCAGTATTTAAAGATCACTTGTTTAATATTTTTAGCCAGAGGTGTATAATCCATGGCAAAAGTAAATCTCTCCGTGTGTTGCTTGTTTTTGATACTCAATATCTCATTTCTATCCCGATGGAATGCCCGCCTCCTACTGCTGTCTACTGCCAATCTCCCTGTGGTGTAGATTTGCCAACCTCCAGGTGGTGGCTGGTGATCTCTCAGAATTACACCTGATCTTCAGGTGACAGAGATCACTTCCCCTGAAGAAAATGGCTGCTTTGGAGAGTGGGCTCTATGGTATTTATACCATTCTGAGGCCCCTCCCCTCCCCAAACCCCACTCTATCCAGGCTCCACCCCCAAAATCTCTAGGAATTTCGCAGCTTGGACCTGGCAACCCTACTGTGATGCCTGCTTGCACCTCCCCCCCCCCCTCTGATGGTTCAGTTGTGGAACTCTGTGTTCTGAGGTAAAAATAAGATCAAGAAACTGCAGACAGTTGAAGAAAGACAGTACAAGACTCCTGAATAGGGATTTTATATAAAAATTAGTATGGCAACTGCATTTTTAAATGTTCATGGGGAGATGGTGCATGACCTTTCTAGGGGCCATTTCAATGTGAACTTCTCACATGAACTTGTCGAAGTACCCACCACACCACCCCTCACTCAGTCCAACTCCACCTCACACCTCTTGCAGCCATCACCGTTTACTGCCCCCAAGAAGCCTCCTGGCAGACATCATGCAGGATGCACCATGCTAAAAGGAGGAAGGGGTGTTTTGAGGCACTGAGCATAACCCTTAAGATGTCAGGGGCTACAAGAGACTGTTGGGGGGAATCACCGGGCTGCTGGTTAGAGACTTCTGGCAGACTCTGCCAGTAGTCCCAAGGGGAACTCAAGCTTATGAGGTTATTGTGTGTGTCAAGGCATCATATCTGTGGCCCCTCATCAGGAAACTCTCACTAAGAAAGAACATGAGGGTCTACTTCAGAGGTGAGGGGTTTGCTAGCGAATTCTCTGAACTCCTACTAAAAATAGGGAACAGAGAATATCCTGAGTTCAAGGGAAATGTGACCTTCACTGTCCGTCTTCTGTGCAGCCCCACATGGGGACTGCGCCTGCGCAGGCCTGCCGACCGGATTTTTCATTCTAGCAAACGTCCACTAGGGGGCGCACGTCCGACCCAATGCGCATGCGCGGCCGTTTCCCGCCCGAGCGACATTGGGCGACGTCGCCCCCTTTCCCCCCAGTTTCTTCTTTGCCGCCGACCGGTAAAGATCTAGCTGTCCGCTTGTGAGGAAACTTTTCCTGTGAGGATCCTGTGAAGATCGAAGATGTCTGAGAAGTCGCTGTTCAAGCGCTGCTCCAACTGCTCCACTAAGATGACGAGGACGGACGGTCACTCTGTTTGCCTCGAGTGTCTGGGCGAGGGACACATCGTCGGGAAGTGTGAGCACTGCCAACGGTTCACCTCGAAGGCCAGGGCTGAGAGGGCTAATAGGCTGAACGCCTTACTGTGGAGACGGGCGATGCGGGTTTCGGGGGCTCCCGCTACCCCGGAGGGACCGCCACCGGCTGGTGGGACGGGTGACACCCCCCCTGAGATGGGGTCCCAAAAGGCCGTGTCCGCTTCGCGTTCCCGCTCCCTGGATCGCCGCCAAGCCCGGCAGTTAACCCCGGATCCGAAGGGGGCTGCGAGTTCCGCGTCGGGTCGCAAGCCCTTGGCGCCAACGTCGGATCCGACTCGGAAGCGTCACCGTTCCAGGTCCCCGTCGAGGTCAGAACTGACCTTCACGCCGGCCCCGAAGGTGCCGAGAGCGTCATCGGAACCGAACATCCCGGCTGGGTCGGTTCCCAAACCGTCGGATCCGCCATCAGCTCCGACTACATCGGTTCCGAAGCCTGCTGAGTCGACGCGCACCGGTCTGGCTCCGAAGACGGGCGCTCGGTCGGATCCGAAGACATCGGATTCGACTGGCAGGGACCGAAGCTCGGATCCGGCTTCGGCTGACAAGGGCGGCAAAAAGTCCAAGAAGAAATCGAAGCACAGTCAATCGGCTTCAGTCCAAACAGATGAGGTCCTCTGGGAGAGGCCTTTGACTCCATCGCCGCACCTGTCGCCTCCGCTGCACCACTCGTCCGATGATGATGGTGACCTGCCCGACGCGCCACCTCCTCCCCAGCAGTGGCATGCGGGTAATTATGCGGACCGTGAGGACCGGCGTTACCACCTGCCGCGGGCTGCATTTGACAGAGAGGGTTCCCTGTATGCCAGCTCTCCATCATTTGGCAGGGAGTATTGGGGTGACACTCGAAGTGAGTTCTCCCACTATGGTTCTCCCAGACACGGTTCACCTTACTATCCTGCTGAACCCTGCCAGGGCCCGAGTCCCAGTCCTCCATCTGACCCGTCTCCAGATGACGTCATCATTGGGACCGGTCGTGTGTCGCCATCTGAGGACTACCGCCTCTACTCTGAACAGATGGTCAGGATGGCCCGTTCTCTCGACATCGAGATATCGGCCGTAGATCCTAAGCCAAAGGACAAAAGTCTTCAATATGTCCAGTCCGGGAACCCTCCAACTATTGCCTTCCCATTCACTGAAGGCTTGGTGGAGATCATCCACGACATCTGTGAGAAGCCGGCCTCTGTGTACGCGACGTCCCGCAAGCTGGAGGCCCTGTACAAGACACGGGATGATGTTTGTGCATACCTCTTTGCACATCCGCCTCCCTCTTCCCTCATTACGGAGGAAATGCAGACCCGCCAACGCCAGGGGTCCTATGCGGTGCCCATTGATAAGGAGAGCAGGAAGTTGGATTCTTTGGGCAAGAAGCTATACTCTTCTGCTGCCCTGACGCTGAAGATCTCCAACTATTCAGCCATCATGGGGGCGTATCAGATATTCCTTTGGAACCGCATGGCGGCCTTCATGGAAAAACTGCCGGCAGACCAGAGGGTGTTGGCAAAGGTGATCCTCGATGAAGCCCTGAGACTGTCTCGGCAACAAATAAATGCGGGCCGTGACACGGTTGACACCTCTGCTAGAGCATTGGCTTCTTCCATCGTCCTGCGCCGGCACGCGTGGCTCCGCACAACTGCGTTGCCGGTGGAGACACGCAATAAGGTGGAGAACCTGCCATTTGAGGGGCAATCCCTGTTTTCTACCAAAACAGATGACTACCTGTTGCAGAAGCGCAAGGATCGTATTACAGCCCGCTCCTATGGCATTCTCCCGACCAGACCACCCACCGAGAATCGTGGCCAGTATCGCCCTGCCCAGGGTTATCGTGGACGACAGCACCGGTACCAGCCGTATCCACGCTATGGTTCCTACCGGCCATTCCAACCACCAGGCTCTTACCAGCGCCGGAGGCCTACCTACCGCCCTCGTCGCGGTCCACAAGCCCACGATACCAAAGAGTCAGCACCGCAACCAAAGCAGTTCTGACTAGAGCTCGAACAGTCTGTCGTGTTTGGGGACAGATTGGCTCAGTTTGCCTCTGCATGGGCGGAGATTACGTCCGATATTTGGGTTCTTACAATCGTTACAGTTGGATATAAAATTCAGTTTGATGTTTACCCAGTGTTGTCTCTTCCTGACCACTCATTACAATCCTCTTCTGATAGCTTACAGGCTGAGGTTATAGCGCTGTTGGAGAAAGGGGCTGTGAAGGAGGTGCTCCCTCAGGACCACCTCTTAGGGTTTTACTCCAGGATGTTCCTGGTAGACAAAAAGGATGGAGGTGTGCGACCCATTTTAGACCTCCGGGAACTGAATAAATTCGTTCTAGTCAAGCGGTTCAGGATGCTTACCTTGAACACGGTCCTCCAGTTAATGCCTGAGGACATGTGGTTCGCTGTCCTGGACCTCAAGGATGCATATTTCCATATTGCCATCCATCCTGATCATCGGAAATTCCTTAGGTTCCTGTGTAACAATAGGGCCTACCATTACCAGGTCCTTCCCTTTGGCCTCTCAACAGCCCCACAAGTTTTTTCTAAATGTATGGCTGTGGTGGTGGCTTATTTGAGGGAACGGGGTTGTACCATCTACCCCTATATTGACGATTGGCTCCTAGCAGCACCCTCTGCTGATGCACTCCTGGCCCGGATTCATACTGTGATGCTCACCTGCTCCAGATTAGGACTTTTGGTTAACTTACAAAAGTCTAACCTTACCCCGTCCAGACGGATACTGTTTATCGGTATGGAACTGGACGGTGGCGTAAACAGGTTTTCTGCCCAGGGAGCGTGCTTTAAAGATTGGCAGGATGGTGAACCTTTTTTCTAAGTGCAGGTTCCAATCCGTAACGGCTATCCAGAGGCTACTGGGCCTCATGGCCTCTTCTACGGCTGTCACCCCTATGGCCCGGTTGCACATGCGACCTCTCCAGCTGTGGTTCCTATCGGTTCATGATTTTGAACACGAGTCCCAGAATAAGCGGTATTCCATCCCCAGAGGGATTATCCGGGCCTTACGATGGTGGCTTGATGAGGCTAACCTCCTTGGGGGTGTTGCGTTTGGGTCCATCCAGACCGAGATCATGATCTCGACTGATGCCTCCACGGTAGGATGGGGAGCCCAGTGTGGTACCCTGAGGGCACATGGGATTTGGTCAGAGCAGGAAAGGAAAGATCATATTAACCTGCTAGAATTGAGAGCGGTCCGTTATGCCCTTATCGCTTTCGCAGACACGCTGCAACAGAAGGCAGTTCAGGTGCTCACAGACAATTGCACCGCGATGTTCTACCTGAACAAGCAAGGGGGAACTACGTCCAAGGCCCTCTGCGACGAGGCCGTTCGGATCTGGAACTGGGCCATGGACAGAGGCGTGTTCATTCAGGCAGTCCATATTCCTGGCACCACCAATGTCATCGCAGACACGCTCAGTCGGATGCGATTCGACAGCTATGAATGGACCGTAGCAGACAATTACCTGAACTCCATCTTTTCGGACTGGGGGTTTCCGGACGTAGACCTCTTTGCGTCAGAGACCAACAAGAAGGCCCCACGATTCTGCTCCAGGGGAGGGCTAGGTCGCCATTCCCTAGGGGACGCGTTCCAGATACGCTGGACAGGGCACCTGTTTTATGCCTTCCCTCCGTTCCCACTGCTGTCTTGGGTCGTCAGCAAAATCCAGAGGGATGGGCCGCACTTAATTCTGGTGGCCCCCTTCTGGCCCAGACAAGCATGGTTCCAACATGTCATGCAGCTTTCGCAGGGGTCATATTATCGGTTCGCACTGAACCCGGACCTTCTGTCCGACAAAGGGGTTTGGTATCACGACCTACCCAAACTCAACCTCACTGCTTGGCACATTCGGGGACGGAGGGGATGTCTGACAGGGTAGCTGAAATTTTGCTGAATGCCCGTAGGGACACCACTCGCAGGTCATACGCAGCTAAATGGAAGCGTTTTGAGACCTGGGCTGCTGACACCGAAGTTAATGTTTGGGATTGCCAGTTGTCTTCTGTGTTTGAGTTCCTCCTGTCCCTAAAGGATGGGGGACTCTCTAATTCCTCTATTAAAGTTTATTTGGCTGCCATTTCGGCCTTCCACCCTAAAATAGATGGGAAGACAGTGTTTTCTCACAGTTTGTCTAAGTCTTTTTTGAAGGGGTTGTATAATATGTTTCCACAAGTCAAGGACATTGTTCCCCAATGGTCACTGCAGGTAGTGCTGACGGGACTTATGAAATCACCCTTCGAACCAATGGCTACCTGTGATTTAAAATGGTTGTCCTGTAAAGTGGCCTTCCTGATTGCCATTACATCTGCCCGCAGGTTTAGCGAGCTTGCTGCCTTGCGGTGGGATTCTCCCTTTTTGAAGGTCCATCAAAATAAGGTGGTTCTCAGGCCGGACCTTCGTTTTAGGCCCAAGGTGTCTACTCAATTTCACACCTCGCAGGACATTGTCTTGCCTGTCTTTTTTCCTGACCCTTCCAGTAGCTCTGACAGGGCCTTACATTCCTTGGATGTGAGGAGGGCTATTTTATTTTACCTCCAACGTACATCACAGTTTAGGGGTGCCAAACAACTGTTTGTGTGCTATTTTGGGCCCAGGAAGGGAAAGGCTGCTACAGCCCAGTCGATTTCTCGCTGGGTTACTCAGACTGTTAGGGCCTGCTACTCGCATGCTCAGTTACCTTGCCCTTTGGAACTAAAAGCTCATTCCACCAGGGCACAGGCTGCTTCGGCAGCCTTCCTTAGGGGCGTGCCCTTGCAAGACATCTGCAGGGCTGCAACGTGGTCGTCTTCTGACACGTTCGCTAAACATTACGCACTAGATGTGTGGGAAAGGAAAGAGGCTGCTGTTGGTAATGCTGTGCTTCAGTCTCTTTTTCGGTGAGAACACATGCCCGCCTCCTGGGTAAGTGGCTTGTGAGTCTCCCATGTGGGGCTGCACAGAAGACGGACAGTGAAAACAGAGTTGCGCTTACCGTAACTACTGTTCATTGACGTCTTCTGTGCAGACACACAACCCTCCCTCCTACCCCGCTGTGTTCTTCCAGATACTGTGAAGGCATTCGGCGGCAAAGGAGAAACTGAGGGGAAAGGGGGCGATGTCGCCCAATGTCGCTCGGGCGGGAAACGGCCGCGCATGCGCATTGGGTCGGACGTGCGCCCCCTAGTGGACGTTTGCTAGAAAGAAAAATCCGGTCGGCAGGCCTGCGCAGGCGCAGTCCCCATGTGTGTCTGCACAGAAGACGTCAATGAACAGTAGTTACGGTAAGCACAACTCTGTTATACCTGCAAATCTAGGCATAGTAGTGACAATCCTAGCAGACCTAACAGCCACAATATACACTGATATTGTCACTATAACGGAGAAGTCCATGGCCTGGCTGTGTAAGCGTGCCATTCTGACCCCCAAGAATGACAAGGCTGCCATCATTAATGAAACACAACTCTCTCAAAGGGGCAGAAATGGAGTACAGATCTGGGCACTCAGTGGGGCAAGCCAGCTCTTGCCCCAGGATCTTGCCCTTCCCTCTCCTATGCAAGCTGGTTGTACTTTTCTGTTCCTGGGCGATGTCACCACTAGGGAAAAGAGAAAAACCTTCCCCTATATGAGGGTCAGTGTTAGTGATTAGAGTGCCGGACCATGTAATGTTTTGCATATAATTAAGTTTGACCATTTTATTTCTGCTTGCTAATATGAAGTTTTTAAAGCTGTTGCTGTGAATTTAAGTGTAGGCTTGTGAGGAAAGGAAGAGGGGGATGAATGAGTGAGTGCAGTGTGATTTGATTGGTAGTAGTTGTACCATAGTGGGTAGAGTGAACTGCAGTTTTTAGTCACTGCTGAGGGTAAGTTTTTCAGTCACCGTTTATATATCCTAGAGAGGTTATTCTAATCAAGTAAGGCCTCATGTGGGAAGCCTGAAAAGAGCTTCTGAGAAAAAGTATCTATTCTACCAAGTTCAGTGAAACTGTGTTCCTGAGAGAGTCTGTGTGTTTCTAAGAAAAAGGATTTTGGCTAAATCAGGCAAGCTGCATGAAAGCCTGAGTCTAATTCTGCTAAGTCAGGCAAACTGCATGGTCTGGGTCAGTTTGTGTATATCTGAGAGATTATACTATCTTATTCAGACAATTATGTGTGTGCCTGAGAAAGAATTTGTGTATGTTTGAGTGAGAGATTAACCTATCTTTTATTGTCTGCCTTCTGTGCAGTCCCACATGGGACTGCGCATGTGCACGCCTGTCGATACAGCAAGGTTTTAAAGCTAAAATCCACTAGGGGGCACTCGCCTACCCAGTGCACATGCATGCCATTTCCTGCCGAACACGCCACCAGGAGGCGGTGCCCCTCCACCCTCAGTTCGTTCTTCGCTGCCGGCTAGGAAGGTTCACGCTTTTTTGTTCACTTCATTCAGATAAGTGTTAAAATGGCTAATAAAGCTTTATTTAAGCACGGTTATTCTTGAGCTACTAATATGACCAGAATGGATGGCCATTCTGTCTGTCTGGAGTGCTTAGGGGAAGCGCATAACATTCAGACCTGTGAACATTGCTACAAATTCACCCCGAAAGCATGGGCTGAGAGGGCCACTAGGCTGAAGGCGCTCCTCTGGGAGAAAGCTATGAAAGATTCTGATATTCCGAAGACCTCTTTCCCTTCAGTGGGTAGTGGAGACTGGACGTTTCCGCAAATGCAAACTTTGACCTTGAGAGCCGTGTCCTTCGCTCAGAGTCAGCGCCCCTCAAGCCAGTCAGCTGTCTCTGTTCCAGTGGCCTTGGATCAGTCTCATACTCAACACCAACTGCTTGAGATCCAAGCTTCACTGAGGTCCCTCAGATCCAACATCCACCGGCTAAGTCACGTTCAAGATTGGAGCCAGCACTGGCTCTGACAACAAAGTTGAAAAAGAAACACCCGGAGTCAACTTCTACCCGACTGCTGTTGGATCCGAAGACCGTGACTTCGAAGCAGATGGACCTGAGATTCTCGGAACCGAAGTGCTTGGACCCAAAGAACGTGGTTCCAAGACCGTGATCTCAGCATTGCGGAAGTAGTCGAACTCCAAAGAAGAAGGCTAAGACTAAATTGAATCATGTAGAGAGGCACGTTGAACAGCCTGATATCATTATTATTGACTGTCATGTATGTGAGCACCCATGCCATTGTTATGTTATATGTCATCACTGTGTTCTGTATTTTATACTGAGAATGGTATAGACATTTCTACCATTGTGGTCTATTGCATTTTATACTTGTAATGTCAAAGTTAGATACTGTATTGCTAACCAGTGAAGAGGTGGACCAAATCTCCCTTGAATACCAAGACTTGAAACAAGTGTTTGATGAAAGAGAAGCTGATGAACTTCTCCCTCACAGGGCTACAGACTGTGCCATTGAGTTGATCCCAGGAGAAAAATTACCTAAAGGGAAACTGTACTCTATGAGCCCGGGGGAAAGAAAGGAACTGAGAGAATTAATTGATAAAAATTTGGCGCGAGGATTCATCCACCCAGGCAGCTCCCCCCATTCTGCATCATATTGTTCCACAAGAAAAAAGATGGAGGGCTAAGACTGTGCACTGATTATCATGGAATAAATGCTGTGTCAATGTCTAATGCATACCCTCTCCCACTTATCAGAGATTTATTGAGCAAGGTGGCGCAAGGAAAATTTTTCTCTAAACGGGATTTAAAAGATACATACTTCTGAGTGAGAATAGGGGAGGGGGGTAGGGTGAATGGAAAACTGCTTTCAACATCCCATTGGGACAATTTGAGTGTCCTGTTATGCCTTTCGGATTACAAGGGGACCCGGGTTTTTTTTAATGAATTTAATTAATGAAGTTTTGCATGAATACCTGTACAAAGGTGTGGTTGTTTACCTTGATGATGTGTTGATTTATTCATAAAATTACATTTTGCGTGTAAAACTGGTCAGAAAGGTGCTAACAACTTTATGAGACCATAAGTTGCCAGTGAAACTCTCTAAATGTGAATTCTACAAAGAGGAATTGGACTTCTTTGGTTACCATGTTTCGGAACATGGACTGAAAATGGATCCGGCCCAAATCCAAGCTGTAGTGGGGTGTGATCCCCCCAGAACTAGGCGACAGTTACCATCCTTTCTGGGCTTTGCCAATTTCTGTAGACCATTCATGAGAAACTTTGCTCAGATCTCCCTACCCTTAACTGACTGCTGAAAACAAAAGGGAAGGGACCTCAAGAAACTAATGCCAGGAGACATTTGAGCAATTGAAAAAGCTGTTTACCTCAGAGCTGGTTCTACAGCATCCAGATAAGAACCATAAATTTATCGTACAGATGGAAGCGAGTGACGTCGTGATTGAGGGGGTACTCCTGCAAATTGATGAGTAGGGAAAACTTCACCCCTGTGCATATGTATCTAAAAAGTTTTCTGAAACTTAGCACCATTGGAGTATATGGGAGAAGGAAGCTTCCGTGGTAAAATTGGCGCTTACAACGGAAGCACTGGCTGAAAGGGGCCAGAGTGCCATTTGAGGTGTGGACTGATCATAAGAACTTAGAAGCTTTGTGCACCCCATGCAAGTTAGGTGCCAAATAGTTTAGGTGGGCAGAATTCTTTTCCAAGTTCAACTTCACACTAAAGCACCTCCTTGGCAAATCTAACTTCCTGGCAGACGCTTTCTCACACATGCCCCACATGAGGAGGTGATTGATACTATGTTCTCACCAGCACAATTGGGAGGGGCAGTGACTAGCTGCAGCCAAGCCGTGCAACAAAGCCTGGTTCCCAGCCTCCCCGAGTGGAGGGAGAAAGTTAAAGTGGAGGTGGAAATGGAGAGGGAAAGTGTACTGAAACCCAATCTGAAAAAAGGGGAAGATGGTAACTGGTACAAAACCAATAAGTTATACATCCCAGCCAGCCTGAGAGGGGAAATGCTGAAACAATGTCACAATTCAAAACTAGCTGGGCAGTTTGGATATTTGAAAACCTTGCATCATGTACAAAGACAGTTTTGGTAGCCCACCATGAGAAAAGACATTTCTCAATATGTATCTTCTTGTCCAGTATTTGTAACGGGGAAATCCAGAAGGGAAAAACTCCCTGGACTGTTGCAACTGCTAGAAACCACTTCTAGACCATAGGCTGTGGTCTCAATGGACTTTATAACTGATCTTCCCCCTTCAAAGGGACACACGGTCATTCTGGTAGTAGTTAATTTGTTTTCAAAACAAACACATTTTGTTCCGTGTACTTCTATCCCCGCAGCAAAGAAACTGGCCACCCTTTTCATGCAACACATGGTGAGGCTCCATTCATTTCCTGAAAAGATAATTTCCGACAGCGGGACACAGTTTGTTGCCAACTTCTGGCGGGAGCTAATGAAAGTAGCAGGAATTGAACAAGGACTTAGCTCCATCCATCATCCAGAGACTGATGGGCAAACAGAAAGGACTAACCAAGTATTGGAGCAGTTCCTAAAATGCTGCATCAATTATCAACAGGATAATTGGACAGATTTTTGGCCGTTTGCAGAATATGCTTATAACAATTCCGTACACAGTTCCACAGGTGCCTCCCCTTTTAAAATAGCACAAGGCTATGAAGGGACAGCAATGCCTTTTGCTCAAACCCCAAAATCTCAACAACCAGGAGATATAGGGGAATGGTGAACTAATTTAACAACCCAATGGGAAATCATACAAAAGACTTTGAACAAAGCTAAAGAGAACTATAAAAATTTGCTGACAGAAAACATTCTGTCCAATGGAATTTACAACCAGGGGATTTTGTGTGTATCTCCACCAAGAACCTAAGGGGAGAGCAGCCTAGTAAAAAACTCAGGTGGAAATTTTTAGGACCATTTAAAGTTAAGAAATTGATCAATGAAGTAACTGTAGAGGTGGATCTACCAAAGAACTTGAGACAAATCGACCTAGTAATCCACTTCATCCTCTTGAAAAAAGCTCCCCCACCTGACAAGTGCACCATGAAACAGAAGATATCTTGGATTCAAAAATGAAGGAAAATAAATTGTATTACCTTGTGCACTGGAAATATTTTGCTGAATCTCACAGAGAATGGGTAGAAAGCTCGCATATGAATGTCCCCAGGCTCACCTCTAAGTTCCATAGACTCTACCCTGATAAGCCAGGGGGGAGGACATTCTTGAGAGGAGTATGTCATGTATGCCAGTATCCATGCCATTGTTGTTTTATATGTTATCACTGTGTTCTGTCTTTTATACTGAGAATGATATAGACATTTCTACCATTGTGGTCTACCGCATTTTACACTGCATTTTATACTTGTAATGTCAAAGTTAAATACTGTCTCTTATGCATTTCATATAGGTCTCCTAAAATTGTCCAAACTGCTAATATTAATTGCCAAAAGAGCTAGCAAGCTTTTCCTTATCTCTAAGAAATATGTGCTTTCATTTCTGAGTGGCCTTGGCTGAGAGCTTGCACTGAACTGTATCTTTTGTTTGTTTGTTTGTTTAATACCTGTTCCTTTTATTTTAACACAATTTTTTACAAAGTAAACTTCCTGGTATTGTTATACAGGTTTCCTTTTTCCTTACCCTCCCCTCCCTCCCTTCCCTCCCCTAATCTTCTTCTGTCATTGCTTCAGCCACGGGCACAAGGTCCAAAGTTTCCAGTTAATATCCTTCTTGGCTTCTTCCTCCATGATCCAGTCAAAATAAGGTGACCACTTCTTATTAATCGAACTCTTCTTTTCCTCCCAGGTCTTCTCTTCAGTAAATAAAGCCACAATATCTGATTGCACAAATTCAAAGAGATAATTGTTCTAATTCTCCATAGTCCATTTGTTCTCATTTTTCCATCCCAATACTATCACAGCTTTCCCGGCTAATACCATAGCTTTGAGAACCTCTTGATATTTATTCTCTATTTTCTCAGTCTTTAGGGTACCCAGTGTCATTAGATTGTTATCTATTGGTATTGCACTGAACTGTATCTGTTTCACAGGAGAGAAGATTCCACTGTGTACCTTGTCTCAGACTAAACTGCTTTTTGTTCCCATGTAACTTTTTAGGCTTTCGCGCCTAAATGCAAAGGGGCACGGGAGAACGTCTCTCTGTATCAATAGTCCTATTGTTTGCCCAATTACTTCTGTCAGCTTCTACCTATGAGTGAACACCTGAACTGTATGGATCTCTAAATAAAGTTTCCTCAACCACTGCACCTGCCTGCTTGCTGTGAGGGGCTTGGGGATCTAACTGCCAGGGATTAACACCCTAGGACTGACATTGACAAACTTTGGACCCCTTCTCGTCACTCCAGATCCCCTTCATACATTTCTGCTGAGGAGGGTGAAAGAGAAGAATGGTTCACTGCTGGCCTACTTTGGATGGGTTCAAATGATGACAGACAGCCTTGTTGTGCATGTGAGTGCAGAGATTGGCCACAGCATACTTCTCAGCCTAGACAAGGTCTGGAGTTGGGGAGATCCTATAGGAGCCAATCTGTGACATTGACCTTGGAAGGATTTGACAGTTGAAGCGGACTGGGGATGCAATACGAAATCCCCCATTCATTTGCTTCTTCCCATACCTTCAAACAGGAAAGAGACAGATGTCTCAGTCCTGCTTCTGTTCCATCTCCGGATGAGGCCATTATGAAAACTGGCCAGATTTCTCCAACAGAAGACTACTGTCTTTATACAAAACAGATGGTCAGGATGGCTCGGTCTCTTGACATTGAAATATCTGCTGTGGACCCAAAATCAAAAGATGTCCTTCAATACCTCTACTCAGGAATTGCAACTAATATGGCTTTTCCTATCATCGAAGGATTTCTGGAGTTTATTAACTCTATCCACAAGAAGCCAGTCTCGGCTCATTCCACCACCAAGAAATCCCAAGGGTTGTATAAGACCAGGGAGGACATTTACCCATTTCTATTTAGCCCCCCCCCCACCTCCATCATCTTTGGTGACTGAAGAAATGCAGGCCAAGCAGTGACAGGGCTCCCATACCTCTCCTGCCGACAAGGAGAGCTGGAAGTTGGACACCCTGGGCAAGAACATCTGCCTTGAACATCAAAATTGCAAATTATAGTGCCATTATGGGGGCCTATCAAGCGTTCCAACCCCCTGCATTGGGTAGGGGACCCTCTGCCAGAGGATCAGAGAACGCTCATTAAGGTCATACTCGAAGAAGCCCTTAAGTTGTCCAAGCAACAGATTAACGCTGGGGCAGTGTTTTGTGGGCTTTGGGCCGTTTAAAGGGCCCTACTACTTGCAAGAGGCAGGAAAGGGCCCTTTAAACTATCATATGCCTTTTTTCCTGCTGCTGCTAAGTGGCCAGAAAGGGGCATTTAAACCCCACGAACCATGCACTGGTTTGTGAACTTGGCCCAGGTCATGGGGTTCATGGTTCCTGGTTCGTGAAAACACCACAAACCCAATGGAACTCTGGAACTGAGGGTGGCGGGGGCACCGCTTCCTGTTGACATGTTCGGCAGGAAATGCCGCACATGCACACTGGGTAGGCGAGCGCCCCCTAGCAGATTTTAGCTTTAAAACCTTGCCGTATCAGCAGGACTGTGTATGCGCAGTCCCATGTGTGCCCGCACAGAAGACGTCAATGAGCAACAGTTATGGTAAGTGCAACTCTGTTATGTCAGGCAAGCTGTATGGAAAAGCCTGAGGGTATCTATTTCTGTGTGGATGAGTGTTTCTTCTGTTAGTGAAGATCTGTGTGGAAAATTAATCTGTGACTGGGTTTATGAAGATATAACTGTCTCTGAAACCACCAAGTTTAAGAACTAGTCTGAAACTAATACTCTTATCAAAACTCTGCAACCATCACACTTACATACTTACAAATATTATACTTTTGCGGGAAGGGTGGGGTATAAATTGAATAAAATAAATAAAAATAAAATATATTTTTTAAAAATCCCCTTTTACCTCGCACTCACCCTTGTGTGCTAACCATTCTGTCAAACTATCATCTAAAACAAGTCTTCCTGTATTACAAATTAAACCAAGGAGATCTAAGGGTAAAGCCTTTGGTGGCAGTGAACACCTTTTAGGAAACAGCAATATATATGTAACACAAACAAAAAAGGAAGGTGTTCTCAAGGTATAAGCCTGGGTCAAGTAGAGAATACTTGAAGCTCTGTTTGAGTGGGAATATAAGGAGTGTTGACTGAGACCAGAATCTTCTGAGGTGAAAGTTTGAGGTAACTGAAAGGGGAGCTGAACGAAAGGTACAAAGGCAAAGGTTTAAGGTTTAAAACTAAGCAAATCATTACAGGGTGGTTCAAATTTTAGAGGTGTAATGGGTGGTTCAAAATTTACAGGTACAATGTTTTATTTAGTTTTGAACCACCCTGTAATGATATGCTGTTTGTTTTAAAACCTATTTTGTATTTAAACTTTTGCCTTTAGATCTTCAGCTTCTCCTTACTTTTTCTTAAACTTATACCTTGGAAAGACTTTGGTCACAGCCAACGCTTTTTTTATTTCCATTTACACAGAGCTTCAGGTGTTCTGTACTTTACCCAGGCTTTTACTTTGAGAACAACGTCCCTTTTTTGTTGTGTGACCCTTATATTCCTAACTCCCATGAAAGGTTTTCATGACCCCCAAAGGCTTTCACATTAGACCTTGATTTAACTTGTAATATAGGAAAGCTTGTTATAGAAGGTAGTTTAACAGTATGATCAGCATGTGAGGGGTTTTTTGACTAGAATCTGGAAGAATGGACCATTGACTTACCGTGAAGAGTCCTGAGGAAAGGAGGACAACTTGGTGAGTAATTCCTACCCTCTGTTCAGGAAGGCAGGAACAAATTCCACTTCCTGTCTTCCTGATGGGTGTCACCCATGTCCTCTGTTCTGGCAACCACAAAAGCAGTTAGCAATGTTCTAAACTATCAGACTCAACACTCTAGAAGACAATAATGAGAGATAATTAACAGCAAGTTAAAGAAACAATAGGACAGCAAGTGACCCTGTTGAACAGAAGAGTGGATAATGATAATGACTTCAGGAGGGACAAGGTGTCCTCCTTTCCTCAGAGGAGAAGGATCCTTCATGGTAAGTATCCAATGGCCCATTCTGGGGCATCTTGGTCAAACCTCCCAAAGCGGTGTCCCCATTTTCTGGGTGGGTCATTGTCTTCTGATTGTAGTATGTATTGTAACATTCTTCTGCTGAGCACTGCATCTGCTGAGTCATAGATGTTGATCTTGTAGTGTCCAACAAATGTGGATATTGACAACCAGCTGACTGTGTATACCGACTGTAGTGTGTCTGTCAAATACTGTATTTGTTGTGGTACTTCAAACTGGGCAGTTGTCCCAGCCAGTGTGCCTGATTTTGAGTTTGTAACCTTCGATAATTTGAGCTTTAAGTGTGCTGTTCGTGGTCGATTTTGACATCCTCATTCTCTCATTTGGTGGAGAACTGGGAATGAATAAGGAATTAGTTTTCCTAATATTTTCTTTTCTGTAGATGAAAGTTTTCGGTGCGAATCTTACATCCAATGTATTCCACATCCTTTCCTTAGGATAAGTGGGATTCAGGCAAAACTGATGGAAGACAGATTTCCTGAGATCTATGGAAAGATGAACTCACTTTTGGTTTAAAGGAGGAGTCTGTTCTCATAACTATTAATCATAATGGAAGATGCACAACTGAGGTTTGACCAATAGTGTACCTAGTTCTGATACTCTCATTGCTGATGAGACAGCGATAAGGAACAGTGTTTTCATCCTCACTCGAGAGGGATTTCTTTAATAGGTTTAAATGGATGCCTGGTAATTTAATAGGTTTAAATGGATGCCTATGTAATTTAGTATTCATGGCCTGAAGTGTAGTAGGACTAGATAAATCACCCAAATCTCCTGTGGGTTGACAGGGAGGTTTGTCTTGCTGCTGGTCCATTGACCCTGCACCTGTGAACCTTCTAATGTTGCTCCCCATCTGGATAGACTGGCATCTATGGAATTTTTTTTTATTACTGGAGTGGGAGGCCCCCAACCCTGGGCAAACATAGACCCTATACCCCACAGACCTCCAGCTCCCTATGGCCTGGATGCAGAGACGATGGGTGATGGATTACCAAGTTCTGCTGCAACTGTAGTGGCTCCAATTCTAAAGGAATGAGTTCCAACCTATGTGGCTGGCAGGCCAGCTGCAGCGAGACAGGATCTGAGGGTGGATGGGAATTGGAACCAGTCAAGGATGAATGGTCATGTGAATCAGGAAGGGGCTCAGGAGCTGAGGGTGGGCGATGAGGTAGGCCCTAATAGCCTGGACCAGGCACAGTGAGGTATGCACAGTGGCTCCCAAGCAGATGAGTTCTCCCTTCCCCTTTTAGTCAATCTTGGAATGTTGCAGGAGGACATGCATCTTGGCTGCTGACACCCAAACAGGGTGCCATGTGGAACTCCATGGTCCTGGGGGCAAACCCTTTGTTTTTAGATAAGCTAGGTAACGAAGGACCATGGTCCCAAAGATAGGCTAGTAGACAGAACCACCGGAGATGGCAATGCCAGGAAGTTGGAAGCGGACCTGGAGTAGGCCTGAAATGTGGATGGGGTGACAGAGTTGAGTATTCCCTGCATTGTGGTGTGTTCCGAAGATCCCATGCGTCCTCTGGAAACTGGTCCAGAGTATGGCACTTGGCTGGGGCCAGGATAAAGAACCTCTTCATCTGGAAACTGCCTCTCCGTCGCTTGTCCCCTCCCTGCTTTCATGGCCAGCCTGCCCCAATTGCCTGATCTTGAGATTTGAATTGAGGTGGCCAGTGCTGCTTGTGGAGGCCGCTGGGAGCCTCCTTACCCTTATGAACATGGTGGCTGCCATGTGCTCGGTTTCCCTACCCTCGAGGCAGCAACTGGATCCTCCATGTAATTCCGGGAGCCGGTGTATACAACTGGGGGGAAAAACCCTTAGAAACCATGTTCAATATTATTGCAACCTTATAAATTATATTTTATTTTGTTTCATTTACTTCATTTATGATCCATTTTCCTCCCGAATGGGTATCTAAAGTGGCTTACAAAGGCTTATCCATTCTCTCATCCATTTTTATCCTTACAATAACTTTATGAGATAGGTTAGACTGAGTGTATGTAATGGCCCAATGTCACCCATCAAGCAAGGTGGTGATGTGGATCCAGGTCTCCCAAACTCTAGTCCAACACCAATACACCATACTGGCTGTTTTCATTACTGTAGTTACTATTGTAATAGCTTTTTTCAATATGTGGGAGGCAGAAAAGAATGAAACCAATTCATGATTCATGTCTTATGCATTTTTCTCTTCCACATTTTCTGAATTCTTTGTTTAACTGGAAAAATTGGACAACTGAATTTTTCAAAACAGCAGTTTAAAAGGAAATTTCCACCAGTGTGTACAAGGGATTGTTTCTCTTTTTGTTCCTTTAAACTGATAACTGTATTGTATCCCAATAATAAAATTTCATTTTCCATAATGTACAATATTAACCAGGTAGGATTATGAAGAATATTTCAGCAGTCCATTATGTAGCTGAGAAATACTGGAGTATGAACAAAACTATCTTTTTTTCTTTTTTCAAAAGCATGTTTAATTTTTTTGTGTGTCCTTGACAGCTGGTTAGTGACATGTTTATAGCAACACTAACAATATCATCTTCTTCTTCCACAGCTTCTAAAACTCTTATAAACAGTATGCTGCGGGACCCTTCTCAGATTCCAGATGGAGTTCTAGCAAATCAGGTCTATCAGGTATTCATCACAGCCATCCTTTTTCAGAGGCAATGCTGTTATCTGCCTAGCAGTGTAAAGGATTTTAAACCTCATTTAATTACTGTCATCATAATCTATCACTGAGGTCAGGATGCTCCATAAATGGCAATGCAATATTTGTGAAGATAGCATTTCACTTTTTAACAGCTTGTTTTTTATAGAGAATAAAAAGCATGCAATTTTTGTTTTCCATGATTAAATCTGAACAGCTTTTGATAGCCTTTATGAAGAAAAGTAATTACTATTTTAGGATACTGTTTAACTATAATAGTTCTGTAGTTGCCCATCACTGTACTCCTTCTCTTATTTGTCTGCAGTGTACTGTGAATGACTATTGTTATGGACCGCTGGTGGACTGCATCAAACAGTATCCTTTCCCATAAAATTTTAGGTGCCCAATTGATGAGCTTAGGCTCTATGGAAGAGATGTGTCTAGCTTTAAACTGACATAAAGTTCTGCTTCACAAAACTCATTTCATACTCCTCTATTTTTCATTCAGTCAACTACTAGAGGGTCACTTACAGACCCCTTCTTTTACATTGTTTAACTAAAATCAGATATGTCATATGAAAGTTGTCAGTTCAGTAGATGTACATTTCCTGTTCTTAGATTGAATCCCTTTTTGCTGTTGGTAACACGAAGCACATAATCTTGTATTAAATTATTAGCTGTCATACCATACACAGATTCATAAGAATTTTTAGCTGCTTTGCATTTTCTGTTGGATAAAGTCTGTTTGAATTTACAATTTTAAAATGTAAAAGTGAAAGTATCTGACCTAAGAACCTTCTGCTGTTGCTTCTGCCCTTAAGGAGAAATAGAGTCCAAGAGGTGCACCGAGAAAGTTATTGTAAGAAACAAAGAGGCTTGTAAAACATTAGTATGTGAGATGTGTTTTAGATTAGAGTCCTGCTTGATTATTAAAATGAAGAAGGTTCTTTGATGGAACATGTTGTGTAATCCTGTTCCAAATATCTATAATTTATATTGGGCAGACAGTTCCATTTTCCCCTCTTGTCTTCCCTCTTCTTAGGTTTAGGAACTTAAACCTAATTCTTCCTAATAATCTAGGAAGGTAAATATGAAATTGTTCCAGTTGCATTAGAACCATAAAGCTAATAGATATGCATGCTAAGGCAATCGTTGCTTTAAATGTCACTCATTCTTTTGCATAGCAACAACTAAAAATAAAGCCTTTAAGTATTTAATGATTTGTTTATTTTGATTGCTCATTCATGGTTTCTGTGCAGGGAATGGGCCTTTATCTATGAAAAAGTGGCTCTTACAAAAGGCTGATAGTCTAACTAATGAAAATAACTGTCAGTTGTGTCTCCTCCTCTAACCAGTTCTCCACTCGTATGCTCTCTTTTCTCTTTACTCAGAATGTGAAGTTTTGTCCACAACCTCCATCTCCAGTCAGTAATGGAATGGATTAATTTAAAAAGAAAGAGCAAAAGCAGACCTTTGGGAATTGTTTTGTGGCAAATCTAATCGTTATTCCTAGTGTGATGCCCTTGAGAGAGATGAATGTAGTTCTGCCATGCTGTCTTGGTCCTCAAACTCTTTCCCCTTCTGGCTTGAAGACACCACTCTTAAATGTAAAAGAGTTCCGTTCAGTGATCTATGCAGCCACAATCAGATAGTCACAGTTTTTAAGTAAGGATGAAAGTAGCATGAAAGTCTTTGATTTGGATTCCTTTTCACTCATGAACACACTCACAAACACAAGAAGCTGCCTTATGCTAGAAAACATTTTCAAGGCTTTCCAGGAAAATAGAAACCTTAAGCAAAGGCAATCCCTAGCCAACAGCTGGTCTCAATGCAAGGTTAACCAACAAAGCCCAGCAGAACCAAACTGCAGCAAGAGAAAGAACCAATGTCAAACCAGAGAATTCCAAGCAGAAAGGGGGTGGGGCTCATCAGACAAGCTGTGGAGTTTAAAAGTGGCCGGCAGTGGCAGTGAAAGGCTCTTTGGGAGTTCAGTGATGGATGCAGGAGGGAAAGCCACTACCTTTGTGAAGAAAAGCCGGCAGCAAAGGCAGAGCAGCAAATGCCAGCCAGAGAGCAGCGGCATGAAGCAGCTAGTTTGATGTAGTGATTAAGAGCGTGGGACACTAATCTGGAGAACCAGGTTTGATTCTTCACTCCTCCACTTGAAGCCAGCTGGGTGACCTTGGATCAGTCACAGCTTCTTGGAGCTCTCTCAGCCCCACCCACCTCACAGGGTGTTTTGTTGTGGGGATAATAATAACATACTTTGTAAACCACTCTGAATGGGTGTTAAGCCATCCTGAAGGGAGGTATATAAATTGAATGTTATTATAATATTATTATTGAGGCACAGAGGCAAGCTCCATGGCAGGAGAGCAGCGTGAGGCTGGTGGGGGACAAGAATAACCAGGCAGAGCAGCAGAGAGAGAGAGGAGACAGCTGGGAGCATGGGGAGCTGTGAGGGCACAGGCTGAGGGAGACAGTGTCCCCCCCCCCCAAATGCCTGGAAAGACAAAAAAAAGTTTGGAGAAGTCAACTTGCAGCATTTGCTGGAATAAACTTGGTTTAATACAGTCCCATCAGTATCCAGCTTCTTGGTTCTGATCCAAAATCCTTTAATTTGAACCACCATCGCTGGATTTTGTTAGATTAGCATAAATCCAGCTATATAACATATATGAATGCCAGATTGCACACCTCTAGACAGGAGAGGAAGAAAGCGAGCCTGACTGAGTAAGAGCTACACTCAAAGCCAGACTGGAAGGAGAAAAACTCAGTCTTCTACTCAGGGAAGAAAGGTGTCCTGGCCAGAGAAAAAGGGACATCTTGACAGTCCCCTCTAAAAACCTCGAGGTTGGACAACAGGCAGCAATTCTGCCTTGTTGACTGTGGCTTGGGTTTTAATTGTGGAGGAGGAAGAGGGAGTTGCTGGAAAAGTTGTGCAGCCCATAAATAGCCAGAGAGGAAGAAGGTTAGCTGGTGGTTGGTTCAAACTAGAGTAGTAGCAGCCATCTGTGAATCACAGAAAATCCTCTTAGCCGAATCCTCTGAAAAATGCAGAGGGGAATATGTCTGTGTTTCAGTGGAATGGGGTTGTGCTGAGTCCAGCAGTGTGTTTGCTCCTCACTGCTCCACCCTCCAAATGCTTTCCAGGTGTTGGTGACATGCCAGGAAGAGCAATAAACATGACTGTAGTGCTATCGATATATCAATATAGTGATACATCATATAAGATCTGAGGGTTTTTTTAAAAAAAGATTGAAAACAAATCTACCCTTTTTTTCCAAGGCAAAGAGGAAGGGAGAAAACAGAGGTTGGGATTTGATGACAAAAGTCCAGTAATCAAAAAGTAGATTGGAGGTCGGTGGGACTGAGCAAAACAAACAAAACCAGAGAAAACATTATGCCCAAGGAACAAAGGTGAATTAGAATCTGTTTCAAAAAAAGTTCAGGGTAACAGTGGTCCCAAAAGAACCAGAAAAAAGTGGGGAGGAGCAAGGCAAAGAACAAAGGCACAAAGAAAACTTGCAGTAATCAGAGGGTAAACTGAAGCAGTATGGGATCAGAACAGACAAAATAACTCCTGCAGAAAGCCCCACGGTCAGTATTGTCTGCTTAGATTGGCTGTCCAGGGCCTCAGGTGGAGGTCTTATTACGTCACCTACCACCTTATCCCTTTAACTTGAGATGGCAGGTATTGAACCTGGGACCTTCTGCATGCAGAGTAGATGCTTTACCACTGAATCACAGCCTCTCCCCCATGACAGTGATTGGCAGTGCCATCCTCAATTGAATCACACCATTCTAAATCCTTTAAAGTCAATGGGCTTAGGCTGTAGCTTTGCTTAGGATAACACATTAGGCAAGTCATTACATTGTGATTCAGCTTATGTCACAGCTTGTGAGGACAAAATGAAATTTTGGTCTTAATACACAATCTGGCTGTTTGAGTGAAGATGAACTCTGAATAAGTAAAAGAATAAATACAATGGGTTGTGTCCCAGACAGTCTTTTGCTAGCAGAAGTGATTTTTTCCCCTATCCTATTCCTATTCTATGATCATTGTGGATCATCTAATTTCAGATCAGTTTTCAGAGAACCTCACGGTAACAAATAAGTAACACTGAAAAAAGAAATGACTGTTCTTCGCTTGTTATAGTAAAATTAGATACCTAACTATGTGAGAAGGTATTATTTGAGAGTATATATTGCTGAATTAGTTGTTAATTTTAAGGCATATAAAGTAGCTTAAAATCAATTTAAACTTAAGGTTTTAAAAGCATAATGTCTTCTAAGGATTGCATATTGATTTTAAATACAACTATCTAATTATATATGCATGGAGTAAAGTATGAAGTCAACCTCTTTATAAATGCCAGGAGGCTATTTTTCAGTAATAGTTCAGATGCTTACGGGAAGCTAGCCTGCTGGATTGCATGAGTAGAAAATGGCTTGTGATGTTATTTACAAGTTTTGCCCCATGGTCAGTGCTATACATCGATAATAGGTATTGCTGTAGACTAAGTCTAAGTGTTTCTATTTATGATGCATTATAAATTTTGCTTCTGGTATTTGTCTTATATTTTTTCCATTCATCTTCTTTGTTTGACTGTGTCATTAATTGTAAAGTTTAATGTGGTTCATGATTTCCTTTTTCAATACTGCATTTGTATCATGCAATTTTCTATTATTCTGGGTTTGTTTGTTTGTAGTCCAGCTAAATTTTGATAGAAGGCTGGAATTAAAATAATGATAAATCTATACATAGTTAAAATTTCAAAAATACTTAAATTAGTAAATTTGTAATCAATATTTTTTTTAAAAAACTTTTTTTAAAATTTGGGAAGTGCTCCTGACAAAGGATTCTGGAGATAGATATATACTGTGATAATGAATGGTTCAGACTGATTTCTAATGAAATGAAAGAAATCAAGAATTGCATATTAATTCTGTACTATTTCTGCCCATTAAGTTTTAACTTTACATCTTGTGGAGGTATGTACCTCGTGTCTCAGATCCAAATTTTGGACAGCTTGATTCTTCACTTTGATTTAAGTGTCAGCTAACTAGTCTCAAGTATAGTGCAAGACATGTGGGTCAGAATCATAAAGTTCTGTCCCAGTTGCCATTTAGGCGGCGGGGGGGGGGGGGTCTTCAGACATCATATTTTTTTAGTGTAGCCAGGTGCAAAGGAAAATAATGCTACTATAACTTTATTGCTAATGGAAAAAGAGGAAATGTTGATAACTGCTGCTTTTAATGCAAAAGAGGAACATGGGCAGCATTGTTAAAAGTACAGGAACTTTGACCTCTTTTTATGCATAGGAGTTGTCTGTCATTTATTCAAGTGCACACCTGAATGAGTAATTGGCAGTTGATTTTGGAATCATGATTAGACATGGGCACGAACAGAAAAAAAATGAACATGGTGTTCATTGTATTGTCGAAGGCTTTCACGGCCGGAGAACGATGGTTGTTGTGGGTTTTCCGGGCTGAATTGCTGTGGTCTTGGCATTGTAGTTCCTGACGTTTCGCCAGCAGCTGTGGCTGGCATCTTCAGAGGTGTAGCACCAAAAGACAGAGATCTTGGTGACACTGAGAGATCTCTGTCTTTTGGTGCTACACCTCTGAAGATGCCAGCCACAGCTGCTGGCGAAATGTCAGGAACTACAATGCCAAGACCACGGCAATACAGCCCGGAAAACCCACAACAACCATGGTGTTCATTGTTCATTGCCATCCATGAACAACGAACATTGACGAACATGACCTGTTCACGAACATGTTCGTTGTTCGTGGGGGCCAGCAGGCTCTCCTCCAGCCATCAAGATCCCTACCACAACACTCCCAGAAACCCTACCTGAGCAGGCAGCAGGAAAGGTACCAGTAATAAACAGTAGCTTGGTCCAGAGCCTGGCAGCAGCCCTGGAACTTGAAGAGGTAAATCCCTATCCCACCACGCACAAATAATTGAAGCTCCAATGCACTCTCCCTGTCTTTCTCTCAAAATGCCAACAGCAACTCTCTCTCCCTTACTGTCTGCAAAACCAGAGCTGGGAGCCCCCTCCCCCCTGCTCTTTGCTTCCTTGTAACAAATTTGGAGCTCCATACTTGAAAGGAAGACTTGCCTATCAAGCTAAATTGGGCTTAGATTGGGGTTTCCAGGGCAACAGCAGGAGTTCAGACAGAGTTCAGGCATTCCCTGCCTCCTTTGCCAAGAGAATTGATTGCAGGTGCCAGATTGTCTGGCTGAACAGCAATAAACAGCAACGAACAAGGCTTGCAATGACCACCTGTTCATTTAGAATGGGGCCTCACGAACAGCTTGTTCGTGAACAGCTGATTGGGCTGTTCGTGGCTTTTTTTAGTTCATATTGCTGTTTGTGCCTCATGATCTCTAATCATGATTACAGATGCCTCATCGTAAAAGCCATAATTTACATTAACTATGCTGTTGGAGATCACTTAGTCTACATGTCTATATATCTAGATGAAGCATATAAAAGACTTGTGCTTAGTTGGTGTCTCAGCAGTCCATACAAAGAAACATCTGATACGCACAGTGTAGGCCAATGCAATCAATATGAAGAGATATCAAATGAGCAATGTACTAGGACTAGGATTATGAAAATATGCGTGAGCATATTATATTAGGCATGATACAGACTCAGAGTGTGGACATAATGAAGAAAAATGGTATTACCTCAGTAGAAAACAATGAAAAACAGCAGGGTGGTAACATGAACAAAACTGATAATGCATCCTATATATAGTGGTATAATTCACAGACCTTTTCCCTTTATAAAGTGCCTTCCTAAACTATTCTGTTATGGTATGGCCCTATTTCCTTTATAGAAAAGCTCACCTGAACAACTGTTTTATGAAATTTGCTAAATGATAGGAGAGTGGGAGACTTCCTGACCTCCTCAGGCAGCCCATTCCAATGTGGGGGGGGAGGCAGAACAGAGAAAGCACATGTATGAATGGTTGTGGATCTTATCTGTTTGTAGGGTGGCACCTGCAGAAGGCCCTGAACAGGTGAGCAAAGCTATAATGGCAGAACATAAGAGGAAAGATGGTGCTGCAGATATGAGAGTCCAAACCTATGCAGGGCATTATCTGTGGTAGTCAGTACTTTGAATTGAATCCAGTAGCTGATAGCACCATCCTAAGCAGAGCTAAACCCTTCTAAGTTCCTAGTGGTATGTTGGTGCCTTTCAGAGATATGAAGAGGTTCAAGAGCACATCCTGGTTTTATTGTCAGTCAATATAACTAAGGTACATTAGATAATGGTACAGTTAGGACAATGCCTATCAGTCTTTTTTCCCCCTTCCAACCCTTGTCACCATTTCTAGGATTGAAAATGGGTGCATTTAAAAAAAAAACAGCTTTCAAATTAAGTGTGTTATTATTACTAATCAGAATTCAGTTCTAGATAGCTGTATTTCAGGATTACATGAATTTTGTTTTACACTTATAAAATTCTTCATTCCTTAATGTGAAAAATCAGCGCTATTGGACATGAACATGAAGTCTTACTACAAGAAATGCTTTTGAACAAAAAAATACCTTTTTTAAGTAAGATTTGTTATTAAAATCTAGTACTTCAACATTGGGAATCTTAGTAGTTGTTTACATAAGAAAAAAAAATAAGTCTCCACAGATGCCCTGTACTAGGTAGTAAAGAGAGGCTAAGAAATGATTGATGTAGTACATGTTATCTTTTATTGATTTAGGCCGGAGCAGGAACTCAGTTACCTAATACCCCATACTGCACGTGCACAAGCTAGCAATTAATATTTTATAGAATAAGTAGCTGGAAAAAATGCTTTAATATCAGCTGCTGTATTACTTTGGGTGTCATGAGATATTATCCATAATCTAGGTCTTATGAGACTTAGAAGAAAGCATAAGAAATATTAGCTGCATAATACTTTATGTATTGAAAAAACCTGCAGGAGAGATTCACTTATATCTTTTGAAGTATGTTTATTTCCTCATATACAAGCCTACTAAACCATTTTGCATTACCTCTTTAATTATAATGATCGTATATGTTAACCTGTGTAAGGATTTCATTTTTGTCATACTAAAAGTATCACTTTTAATACTACATTTAGCATTTGCTTACTATGATTATTACTTAAAGCCACGTTTGTCTTTTTGACTTTCCCAGCAAGGCATGATATTTTTTTCCACCATTGGGATTTGTTGTGTTGAATGATGACATCTCAGTGTGAAAGATTTTCCCCTTCTTATTGATCAAGAAGGACCTTGCAACAAATGCTTAAATTCAACCAAAAGTAGTATTTTTTCCTTGATGAAAAAGTCATTGTTTCTGTTAAAAGCATGTTAAGTTTTTATTATTGATAGATGTGGCACTGGTTTATCAATACATTTAGCAAAAAAATCATACTAGCTCACTAAAGCACCTCTGTGCATATAAAATTACTATTTATCGTTAATTTCTGAAATTATATAGCATACTTATTGATATAATGGATTCTATCTTTAGTCTACTTGCACTCATTCACTTCCCTATCTACATAATTTCTGTCTGCCCCCCTCCTTCCTGTACACCTTCCACATTTCACCATGTATCATTCTAGAGTGTCTGCCAACCCTCCAGAGCTGAGTTTTGGGAAGCATAGCTACATTGGAAAGGGACAGGTGGGAAAATTCCATTCCATAACTGAAGTTCTACTCATGGTGCTTGGGATTCAGTTTACTGTCTGTCACATACAAATACAATAAAAATATAAACACACACAATAAATTTGATGCAAAGCTTCGATGCTTTCTTTCTCAAAATTAGTCCTTATGAGTTCAGTGGGAGTTTACTGCCAAGTAAGTATGGATAATGCAGACTTACAGCCATTCTACATCTTTCAGAGATAAAAAGGTAGAATTTTGGACTGGCTCACTCAAGACAGTAGTTTTCAAGGCCTTCCCCATCCTTTTAAAAAATCTATAAGTATGCTAGAACATCAGGAGTAAGATTTAGTATAGAAACTTGCTGAGCATCCAGAGAAAGGTGTGTTTTTTTATTAGCCACTATGATTTTATGAACACAAATTAGCTAACTGGGTGTTCAATAAGTAATTGGTTCAATGAATGAAAGGAATGTAATTCACGTGTTAGGACGAGCAAGTCCCTCGTTTCAGTTAACTTCCTCATAAGAGAGTTTGAGAAGGTTGTCTGGAATGACTACAAAGAGGTGGTGTGGCACTACATTGATAATAACCCCGTTGAAAGGGTGAATTAGCGTATATGCAGGGAAAAGAAAGAAAGAAAGGGTGAGTTAGCTACACTGAGATCCTTCTCTTTCCTCCTTTCTTTTTTATGATAAAGATTATCCATGCTGATCTGCATCCTATTTTTTTGTTAAATGTAAAAATTATTCCCAAATTGTACTTTGGTTCAAAAAGAAAGGACATGAATAGTCATACAAAGTGAAAACATGACCCTTTTCACACTACATCGCTTAATGCAGCACAAAAAATGCAGAAGATAGCGTCTTCTCGCGAGAGTTTTGCGCGACGTCACACAAAACTCTCGCAACGTCACACAAAACTCACGCGAGAAGACGCTATCTTCCTCATTTTTTGTGCTGCATTTCATGATGTTCTGGAAGCAGGTATGTAGTGTGAAAAGGGCCCTTCTTTAAAACAACCCACAAAGTATTTGTTGAAGCACATACTTTTTCCTTGCGTTTCCCCTTGAACATCTGTATCCTCCATTTTTAATGAACATTGATTTGTATTTGTTTTGCTAGTTTTTACTGCATTATTTATTGAAACTATGTAATTATAGAATATTATTCATTTCATAGTTAATCTTGCCTCTCCCAAACTTTATAATACCCAGGATAAGAAATGAAAAAGCACTGATCTAGTGATTTCTATTACTATGATAAAAGTGTTTTATGGCATTCACATATTATGATTTGAAAAACTGTCAACGAAGTAACATACAACAGAGTTATGATACTGTGCTTATTTTCCTTTGGGTATCAAAAAACCTTGTATATATTTAGCTTAGAGAAAGACATTAGATGAAGAGAAAAGTTTAGGTTGGATGCTAAGGCACCTTTAGGCTACCAGAAATCATTTATGTGCACAGAAGTGAGTCTGTGGTTTTCATGGATTTTCTACTTGAGCTGCAGCCAACACTGTTCCTGAAGATTCTCTGACCAGTTTCCAAAAGTACATCTGCCTTTCCCAAAATTTGGTCATAGTCTATAGTGGCCAAGACACTGATTTCAGTATGAATCTATGCATATAAGAGCTGGCTTGATTATCACCAGCTTCCATGGAATTCTGTGACATCAGCGAAGGATGAAACGTCAGGGAGTGAGTTGGAGAAGTGGACTAGGGGAAATGCTGGAAGTCTCCCATCTTTTAATGAGTTTTCCATAAATACCAATGTAACAGCATTTGGAATGAAGACAAATACTTGCTGGACTATGATGATTTGGGAGGAGAAGGGGGAGGTTTCCCATGGTTTTTAAAAGCTATTACATAGACTGAAAGAGCTTTACACTCCACTGATAGAAATTATAAGAAATTGTGTTTGGACCCCTGAAGTAAATTATCTATGATTTTTTTTCTTGCTTTCTGTGCTGCTGAAATTGGTGCACTACTGAAATTGGTGGTTGAATTCTATGAAGTTCACCATAGAAATCTAGGATGTTTTTTCTCATTTTTTATACTGAGAGTAGATTTTGTAGTAATTTTTTTCTAGGCATACACTGAAAGAAAATAGAGCATGTTTGCATTGTGATATTACTAGCTATTTCTTAAAGTTACAATCAAATAGAGGTACAATCAACTAAAATGTTTCTTTATTTTGAATATTTTTCAGTAACAAACTATAATGTGACAGGTTGAATTAATGATGTTTATAATGAAGACATAAAAATGCAGAGATGACAAAGAAGCATTTTTATATTCATGTTCCAGGTTTGCTAAGAAGGTTCATTTAATCTGACACAGCATTGCATGCATAAGAAGGGATATGTATGAGTACATCAAGAATTCTTGTACCTATGTTTAAAAGAAAATTAGTTATTCTTTTGTCTGATTAATAGAATAATACCATTGTTTATAACATTCTCTATATAGCTGAAGATCAGCTACGTGCAAAGGGTTATGACAAAACTCCAGACTTCATATTAGAAGTGCCAATTGGTAAGTCCTTGAGATTTTTAGCTTTTGTGAATTTATCTCTTTATATTGAAATTACTGACCATCTTAATGGTATTATGCCAGACACAGCATAACAACATATTAAGCATTCACAATAATGAACTGATTCCAATAAGAATTTCTTTTATGAAAAGATGCTTGAAAACAACTAGCAATTCTAAAATTATCACTCTAGCAGATCAATAAACAAATTTTGTGAGCATTTAAACATGGATATATTTGAAATTGTAAGCTGTTGGGCCAAAAAAAATATTCTAAACTCTCTCTTCCTTCTAAGCTAAGATACATATAAAACACTGTTCTAGCCTGAAGTGGTTTGAACCGTTGATTCTGAGACATCTTGTTACTCTTAATATTTTTTTAAAGATAACAAGAACATTTAGTGTATGGTCGACAGACCTTTACAATACAGTTTTGAAAACTGAACAGCAAATATAATTTTGATTAACAGAAGTGTTTTGGCATCCAGGGCTGTGTCTCAACAGCTGCATGCAAAACCTTTGTCACTTGTATCCTCTCTCCTGTCAAGAACAATGGTAACTAACAGTGCAATCCTATGGAGAGTTACTCCAGTCTAAGTCCATTGACTTCAATGGGCTTAGACTGGCGTAACTTGCCATAGGATTGCATTGTAAATCTATTGCTGAGCAGCCTGGTACCTTAGTCTGAAGTTCAGCAATTACATCATCCCTAGCCAGGGCTTTTTTTCTGGGAAAAGAGGTGGTGGAACTAGCGTGCGCATGCGCGCACTCCCAGAAATGTGTGATGACGTCACTTCCGGAAGTGATGTCACTCCTGGAAGTGATGCTGCTTCCCAGAAGTGACACCGCTTCACGGAACCCATCACAATGCATTACGACAAGATAAATGTTAGTAAGTTTGGGAAATTACACTATTATGAGAAAGTTTTTTTTCTTTTCTGTATCCTCTACAAAAAGTGAAATCTTCCATTCCCTTTCCAAAACATTTCATTACTTTGGAATCATATTTTAAAATATGCAAGGAGGAGGGGGCCTCTAAAAATCCAAAACACATCTCACAAATCTAAATTCTAACAGATTGGGAAAAAATCCCAAATTCTTTCTCACAATTCCAGAGTCTGAAATTCCTAATCTAATGAATATTGAATTTTCAGATTTTCAGGAAGGATTTTGCTTTCAAAATTAGATACTAAACTTCAGCTGCATTAAATCTATACTTAGTGTAAAATGGCTTTTTTGTTGCCTGCCAACTCTACCTTACCAATAGCTAAGCTGTTGTGACGTTGTAAAATGCTCATAAATATTCCAGTGTCCCAGACAAACAATATTCATAAAAACTTCCTTGACACCCATATGTCCACTGCAATTTCAATGATTTTAAACAGCTGAGGGTGGGGAGAATCAGTTGATTTACAGCTATTAAGACATAAGAACATCTATATCCTGATGAACATATTGATGAAAGCCTTCTGTGACTCGGACACAGCTATCCATTCCTAGCATAAAATTAACATTATAATTGATATTTTAACTAATATAAATAACCATAACTGATATTTAACTAACATAGAACCAGACTGCATTCAAAAGCTGTGGGAACCATAACAATGCCAACTTCAGTCAACAAAAGAATGAAAGCAACACACACCCACACACATACATGCACAGCCCCACCGACCCTCTGAAAAGAAAGCAGAATGAACTCAAAGCAGTACACATACACACACAGACCCACCCACCCCAAATGAAAATAAAACAGAATGAATTCAAAGCAGTTTACCCTCCTCTGAAGAGCCGGCCCCAGCAGCTCTGCTTGCACTCTCTCTCTTTCTCATATAGAGGAATGAAAAGAAAGCAGAATAAACTCAAAGCAGCTTAGCCGTCCTCTGCAGAGCCCACGCTAGGCCCCAGCTCTTTCTCTCAAGCTCGCTCACTCACCAAGGAATGAAAAGAAAGCAGAATGAACTCAGAGCAGTTTAGCCTCTTCTGCAGAGCCCGCTGGGCCGAAGGAGGAAGGAATCACGTGGGCAGATTCTAGAGCTGTCGGAACACCGTTCCGGAGCATTCCCCCTCAAAAAAAAGCCCTATCCCTACCTCTCGTGTAACAATTACAACACCACACCACATGGGATACCGTTTCCAACACCCCTGCAGTACAAGGGCATAATAGATCACTTAAAGGCCATTAAACTATAATGGCCCTCAAGTATTGCTGATAGTATGAAGTATGAAGACTCTTTTATATTTTAGGATACTTAAGAGTTGATATGGGAGGAAAGGCAGCATAGTATAGCCTGATCTTAGAAGCTAAGCAGGATCAGTACTAGGATGGGTGACCACAAAGGAAGACTCTGCAGAGGAAGGTACTGGGAAACTGCCTCTTCTTTTCACTTGCCTTGACAGCCCCTTGCTAGGGTCACCATAAGTCAATTACAACGGTGGCACAGACATACACACACGAGTTGATACACAGCTTGCATATTTCTTAACTAGTGGGAAATTTTTGTGCAGGTATAAAGGTGAGCAGGGCCTATATGACAAGGCATGTATATTCTAATAGTCTGCATCACAAAACATTTGCTTGATTAGTGTCCAGACTTGCTCCAGGCTAAAACAATAGAGCTGTTAATTGCTTTGATTATAGCTTTCTTCTCTTTATTCATAAATAAATGCATCTAAACTGAAGAAACAAAACTAGAGGAAGGATCTGCATGGCAAATAGTCAACCAGAAGTTTATGGATGTAATCTTTGTAGTAGCTGTTATTAAACTGCTGACCAGCAACACAAACCTATGAATGTACATTAACTAGCATGGTACAGTTAATCAATTGCACCATGGGAACAAAAGTTGCTTCCTGTAAATGATAGTTAGGTCAAAGACATTCATCTGTGGCACACTTACTAGAAGTCCACACACTATTACGGAAAAAAAACAACTGTGGTTTATTAGATATGGTTATTAATTCCTTTTTTTCTTTTAACGCGGAGAGAATGACATGCATTTTTTGCAGGAAGCAAAATAAGTGCATTAATCATCTGCATTAACAGAGCAGCTGAGCATTGACACCTTTGACTTGACACATTATAGAGTTCAAATCCTTAGTATGATACTTATGCTTTCTCGTGTTACTTGAATTTAGTTGTGGCCAGGTGTGTGAATATTTAATATGTAATTCACAAACAGTGCAATCCTAAGAAGACTTACTCCAATCAAAGCCCATTGAAATCGATAGACTGGTAACTCTTCTTAGGATTGCACTGAAAGTGTATTAACAGTGACATTAGTGTCTGCTGGATAAAGGTTCTCTCTAATGGACACTAGACTCTATTGTATTATGATGGCCAGTTTGGGCAAATTATTAATTAATTATGATTAATTCACCATAGTGTCATTTCTGTTCCAAAATGTGTTGTCCATAAGTTCTATAATACCACTTGCTTTCTTTTCTGTGGTGATGGCTGTGCATTCAGGGGTGTCATCTGAGAATTCACCTATGGGTTCTAATGTCAATAGGCACTGATAGAAGAGAGTCTCATATCTGGATTTCTGATAGAAAGGATGTGCTTGAATTTCAATTCAAATGATAAAAAGTCCATAATCATAGCAGGGGGGAAATGCTGCAGGAGCTTCCGTTTCTGCTAGTGTTTATTCCTTTGTACCTGCCTGGTGTATACTTTCCATAACTTCCAATTCTGTATCTGTCAACTGGGGAGTTAAAGAAGAGTGTCTTTCTGTAATCTCTCTGTGTCCTTAGATTAAAGCTCCAAGAATGAGGAATGGCTTAAAGCAACATTAATATGTCTCTAGGATTGCAGTCCTAAACAGAGTTAACACTTTTCTAAGAACATTGACTTCGGATGACTTAGAAAGGTATAATTCTGCTTAGAATTGCACTGTAAGCCTTATTCCAAAACTAACTAAGATTTTAAGCCATGACCACAAACTATCAGTTTCCTAATGCTATAAATAAATTACAAGGAAACGCCTGTAAATTATACCTACACTATTATATCTACTACAGAACTATTGTTCTGCTGCAGGATGTTGAAAAGAGTAATATTATTCAAGAGTATACTGTTGTCTTTCATTTCCTATCATTTGAAAGATCATCAATTCATTTTAAAATAGTAACTTTTCTTACTGTAGCTGTAGAAGGACATATCATTCATTGGATCGAAAGCAAGGCCTCATTTGGTGATGAATGCAGCCACCAGGCTTACCTTCATGACCAGTTCTGGAGCTACTGGAACAGGTATGCTTAATTATTTTTTCTGTCGTAATTTAACATTGGAATGATATATTCAGCCATTTCCTGCGCACCTCCTAAATTATGGGTAACATATAAACATAGTATGTCTGCTGAAAGATTAATGTTATAGATCCCTAGAATTCTCAGTTCTAATGAAGAACTAATAAAAGACCTCAGAATGGCTTTCTGCATGCCAAAGTGTCGTCTTCACCCTCAGAAACCCTTCACCCTCACCTGACTCTTTCCCTCCTGTCCTTCTGGCTCTGCTGCTGCTTCTCTGCAGAATTCCACTCTGCTCAGGTTTTCCTCCAGGAGGTTGATGGTAGGGGACATATCAGAGCAACAGCAGCAGCAGAAGGGCCAGAGGAACGGAAAGGAAAGAGTCAGTGAGGGGAGCCCAAAGCTGACGGGCAGCTAGCAGTGGCAGAAGGAGCTGCTGAGGCTCTCACCACTGCTGCTGCTGCTAGACACAATCATCCCTTCTCACAGAGAGGGGGAGAAGTCTATTTCTCTTCTTTGTGAGAAGGGATGGTTGATCTAGAAGCGGCAGTGGCTGCTCCTTCTGCCACTGTTAGCCACCTAGCAGCTTTGGGCTCCCCTCACTGACTCATTTCCTTCCATCCTGCTGCTGCTGGCCCAACTACACTACCCAGGTGAACTTGCAAGAACATGACATGTGTTGGGCATCTTGTGTAGTTTAGCCCTTCTAGAAAATGACTTGTGTTCTAAATACTTTGAAGAAACATGGTAAACATGATACTAATTTCAAAAGAAGAGTAATGTTAGTCTGTTGTGGCAAAGTAAACCAGTAATAAAGTGGCATGTTTATGACTAACCAGGTTTATTCCAGCATGTGTTCATGAGTCAAGCCTCACTTCTTCAGATGCCTATGAACTGCAAATGTTATATAAACAGTAAGGCCAAAGATTTGCATGACTCACATCTATGTTAATGTGGAAATACATCATATCCCCCAGAGCTTAGTGCTGCTACTCTTTGTATTTGCAAATAATTGGTGAATCATTTGTAAATCAATGCCTTTCTGTTTCTTATGGGCTAGGCCTCATAAGAAAAGGGACACCAGTGAAGCATCCTTTTCTGGGTTTCACACATACAATTCAGGTCTCTTAAGAAGGTACATCTGAAAGTTCTTCATCTGAACCATAATCTAAATTGGAATTTCCCCTGTGTACCTTTATAAACATCTAACATGAAGGTAAGAAAAAAAAGTCGTATGTTCTAATAGTAGGAAATGCTTTCTTAAGCCTTTGACAAAAGAATATCTAATGTCCTAATCAAACATTTCCCTCATGATTTGATGGAAAACCTGTCATCTTCATATTAAGGGAATTCATACAGTCTTATGAGAACTAGACTATGTCCCCCTACTGAGGGCAGAAATGTAACATGTTTGAACAATTTAGAATGCACATGAAATATTCAAGCCACATTTGGACAATCCTGTTATAGGCATTATAAACTAATTCATATATTTTGTTTTGCTTTCAATTTAAACAAATTACTGAATTTTAATCAAAAGTTTTGCACTTGGATATTCTTCTGGGGTACACTACAAGTACATAGTATCAACAAGAGACAAATTAATTAATCATTAGTAACTGTTATCAATAATGACTTACAGTAAGTGAGAATGCGGTCAGTTTATTTTTTCGGTTATATTGTCAAAGGCTTTCACGGCTGGAGAACAATGATTGTTGTGGATTTTCCAGGCTGTATAGCCATGGTCTTGCCATTGTAGTTCCTGACGTTTTGCCAGCAGCTGTGACTGGCATATTCAGAGGTGTAGCACCACAAGACAGAGATCTCTCAGTGTCACAGTGTGGAGAAGATATTGGCAGGTAATTTATATCTACTCAGAAAGGTGGGCTTGGGCTGAGTCATCCTGTAAGAGTTTCCCAGGGTGTGGAATGCTAATGGAGGGAGGCTTCACTGTATCTTGAGGAGGTTCTTTTGCATATGGATTGGTGCTTGATATGCCAATCCATACCCATATGCAGGGCTATTGTAGAGTGTAGAGTATTTTGTTAGCCTGGTGTTTTTCAGGCCTGGAAACCGTGCTCTATTCATTCTTAAAGTTTCTTCTTTCCTGTTGAAATTGTGCTTATGCTTATGAATTTCAATGGCTTCCCTGTGCAATCTGATGAAGTAGTTGGAAGTGTTGTCCAGTATTTTGAAAAAACAGCTCTAGAATCTGCACCCCACAAACCTACAGTCTGGTTCCAGTTCGTGGATGATACCTTTATCATTTGGAGCCATGGTGAGGAAGAATTGATGGAGTTTTTAAACCACCTGAACAATATCCACCTGAACATACAATTCACCATGGAGAAAGAAAGTGAGGGTAAACTTCCATGTCTAGATACCTTGGTCATCCACAAAGCCAACTTTCAGTTAGGTCACAAGGTCTACAGGAAACCAACTCACATGGATCGGTACTTACACAAAAACTCCAATCACCACCCTCAACAGAAAAGAGGCATAATAAAAACATTAGTAGACCGTGCAAGACGGATATGTGAACCACACTTTCTCAATGAGGAAACTAATAATCTAAACCACGCACTTCAAGCAAATGGCTACTCCAGAAATGAAATCAGAAGAGCAATTAAACCAAGGATTAATCAAACAACTAAGGAAAAACAGTCTCCTACAGGAAAAGTGTTTTTGCCATATATCAAAGGAATCACTGACCAGATGGGAAAGCTTATGAAAAGGCACAACTTACAAACAGTATTCAGACCCACCAGAAAAGTACAACAGATGCTACGATCAGCAAAAGACAGTAGAGACCCCCTCACCTCTGTAGGAGTATACCGCATACCCTGCAGCTGTGGACAAGTTTACATCGGGACCACACAGCGTAGCATCCATACAAGAATAAAAGAACACAAAAGACACTGCGGACTTGGCCATCCGGAAAAATCAGCAGTGGCTGAACATAGCCTAACTCAAACAGGACACAGTATCCTATTCCAGGACACTAAAATACTGGACAACACTTGCAACTACTTTGTCAGATTGCACAGGGAAGCCATTGAAATTCATAAGCATAAGCACAATTTCAACAGGAAAGAAGAGACTTTAAGAATGAACAGAGCATGGTTTCCAGTTCTGAAAAACACCAGGCTAACAAAATACTCTACACCCTACAATAGCCCTGCAGAGAAGATTAACATATCAAACACCAATCTATATGCAAAAGAACCTCCTCAAGATACAGTGAAGCCTCCCGCCATTAGCATTCCACACCCTGGGAAACTCTTACAGAATGACTCAGACCAAACCCACCTTCCTGAGTAGATATAAATTACCTGCCAACATCTCCACACTGTGACACTGAGAGATCTCTGTCTTGTGGTGCTACACCTCTGAAGATGCCAGTCACAGCTGCTGGCAAAACGTCAGGAACTACAATCCCAAGACCACGGCAATACAGCCCAGAAAATCCACAACAACCATTATTTTTTCAGTTGTTTACAAATCTGATTGCAACAACTCCAGACTGTATTTTTAGTAGGTCCCAGGAGAAATGTTTGCTCTGTAATTATCAGAAATAACTTTGCTACATTTGAAGATGGCACTAACAAAATGTCTTCTTTGACACGGATATTAGAATAATGATAATTCCACATAATGAGAGAAGCATTTCTCCTACGCACTCTGAATATGAATAACAAACTTTCCATCTACTGAAATATTCACCATTTCATCATAATATTAATGTCTTTAGTACTCTGCATATCCTCAAAGGGAGATAAGAGTTCCCATTTAATAGGCATACTCTAAATTTTCATAGTGGGTTTACTTCCAGTTAGCACAGCAACAACACAATCTGATGCAGTTAGTCCAGTCAAAGCCATTTGAGGAATACACCACAAGTTTCTTTTTTAAAACAGCAAAATATCCTAACTGGGAATGCTGCAAATTTTACCATGAGCACATTCAGCTTTCAAACTTCCTGTGTTTCAAAGGTGGTGATTAGATGTGAGCTGATCGCTTGGTCTCTTAGGTTAATGCTGAGGAGAAGTGAATGCCCACGGAACCAGTGTGCATTGAATTTTCCCAAAGCAGCGCATGTGCAAAGACGCTACCAATTCAAAAGATGAACACTGAAAGTTAGGATTTTATGTAGATGCAGCATTTATTGATGACTGATCTATTTGATTTATGAGTGATCTAATAATCTATTTAAATAAATTGCCTGCTGAGCGGAGCAGTTCTACAGCAAACAAGAGAGTGGTGGTAGAACTCAATCCGGCCATGTGAGAAGGTGCATGTGCACAAAGCCACTTACGCTGTATTGCATGGTTAGCAAGGAACACAGTGAAATAACCTGCCAAACAACCATGAGCAGATCAATGGACTCTCAAACCAATGATTGCAAAATGAGGCCCCTATTCACAATGAGTAAACAGAACATAAACTGAATTTATAGATGCTCAATCATCCTAATCTTAAACATGTAAAACATACCAAGGTTAATAAAAATGTTAATAGCAATATATGTTAGAGCCCTAAATGGTTTGGCACCACAGACTTACTAGTTTATCTTGTGAGACCTGTTTCATGTGCCACCACTCTGAAAAGTTAGGTGTGTGGGGCTGGCAGCATATGTCAGAACCTTTTTGGTGGCAGCTCAGAGATTTTGGAGTGCACTGCCCACCCTGTGAGGAACAGCTGACATTTACTTTCATAGCCTTTAGAAAGGCACAGGGCTCATTTTGAGTGGGAACACGCAGAAACGCAGTTCCGGTAGTTCCCCAAAGATGTCACATGACAGGTGGCCCCGCCCACCTGACTCTCAGCCATTTTGGGCCTGTTTTGGCCTGGATTCGGGCCGAAATGGCACAGATCGGGCCTCTGACGGGTGATGGATCACTCTCCCACTCAGCAGCAGTCCGATCCTGACCATTTTGGGCCCCTTTCCAGCCATTTTCAGCCCCTTTTTGCTATTTTGGGCCCAATTTCGGCCCTGAATGGCCAGGTGATGTCCAAGACAGCCAGGTAGGTGATGTCAGGGGGTGTGGCATATGCAAATCAGTTATGTTAATGACACACTTCCAGTGATGTCAAGGGGCATGGCATATGCTAATGAGTTATGCTAATGAGTTCCTCCAGCTCTTTTTCTACGAAATAACCCCTGGAAAGGCAGAAAAACTCATCTTTTCCAACTTCGTTTAGATCATCTACAGATTAGTTTGGTATGAGAGTAGATCATTTTGGTGGTAACTATGGCTAACAAAAATAGAAGTATAACGATAACCAAACAAATACTGGGACTATACTGTGTTTCACATTTTTAAAAAATATAAAATTTCCATACCAGCCTGGTATGTTTATGTCAGAAGTTATTTCCAACCCTTAAATCTACCAAAAGGAGGAGCAAAGCAAGGAAGTCACAGCTATTAACTTAGCAATTATTTTGATAAGAATGTTATTGTTTGATTTGTTGAAGTTACACTGCAGTTTTAGGTAAGGAAGACATTCATCCTATAACATAATGTCAATATTATCTAGCAGTTTAGGGGCTTAAAAAGCTGTATTGGTGTACTGAAACATGAGTGAGTTAACTGACTTAATGGAAACTTTGCAAGTTGCATTTATCAAGTACCCAGGAAAACTTGTTCATGAATACCCAGTATCCAAAGCTTCTTTGGCAGCCAAAACACAAAGAACTGAAAGGTCATTCTTCTTCCTGCAGTGTGATGGTTTGTTGACATATTTTGACATACTAGTACAATACTGAAAGGTTTTGACCTTACTGCAACGCTCGGGATTTAGGTTTGGTTAAGCTATGCAGTGCTCATGGAATTTCACAAATTCCACATTCTCTTTCATTCCCCCATGGCTCTCCTAGCATTATTTAACTAGTTTAAGAAAACTGACTTGAATGAATTTAGGCTAACAAATTTCTGTCACTACAGTGAATTAATTGAAAGGACACTACTGGTTTAACATTTGTGTGCAAGTGATACATTTTTTCTTTTGTCCAAGGCACATGTGCATTCATATGTAAATAGTAATTTAATGTATATGGTGTTAAAAATAAGGCTGCAACCCTATGTACACTTCCCTGGAAGTAAGCTCCATTCAGCATAGTGCAATTCACTTCCAATTACACATGCATCAATCTGCCCATAGGATCATTTAATAATCTGAAATTAGATACTGTACTCTCTAAAATGTGCAATGAGAGTTTATTCTTTCTAACTATAGAATCATAGGGTTAGAAGGGATCTCTACGGTCATCTAGTCCAACCCCCTGCACAATGCCGGAAATTCACAACTACCCGCACCCCACTGCTCCAGTGACTCTGCTCTGTGCCCAAACTGTAACTATACAGTCTTAAGGAATATTTTTAGCATTAGGTAGTTCTCTCATTCTTAAAATGATTGTTTTAATAAATATGGCATAGAATCATTCTGATTTTTGTAAAAGCATGTGATATTAATAAGTGTTTGGTAGCTCTGTTCTTTCTTTATCATTCAGTCTCTACTGCTGTGGAAGTACAACAGAGAATATATCCACATAATATGTGATTAAAATAATATATGGTGATAAATTTCAATTTAGGAACATTTTTTCATGTGAAATGTTTTAGTGCCATACCAAATTGTTTTTGAGTCTGTCGTTTCCACCCCTGTTTTTGAGCCTGTCGTTTTCTGGAAGTAAATGGAGTATTGTATCTATCATTGTTGGAATTATATATCTGTATATTTTCTACTCCTTCAAATATTGTCACATCATGGTAGGCTGTCCCATAATACAGACAGACCATTCAGCTTCTATCTACATTACCGCAAGGCTTCAGCTCCAATTTCCTTGGTATTTCTCATTCAGATTAGACAAGCATCTAGGCTTACATACGATAAGAGCTGACAGCATAGATTCTGCAATGTTTGCCAAAGGCCTGGTCACAGACACTCCACTATGTCAAATAATGTCATCCCCCACAGACCTTACCTTTCAGAACTCCTTGTAATTTTTAATTGACATTTACATCTGACATTTTGAATGTACATCTTATTGCTGAGTCTCTATCTACATATGAATAGTTTAAAAAAAACAAATTTCTGTATAGTACTGAAATATATATTTTTATTATTTAAGAAGTTTGTGTTGCTGAAACTCATGGTAGTTTTATTCTTCTTTCCTTTGTGTAATCTTATGAGTGCTTACTTAATCAATTTACAAAACTTGATCTTTGTGTGGAGAAATATTAGAAGTAATTAACAAAATATGTTAGGTATAAGACATGCTGGGTTTGATGTTATGATACAGGAATTTTATTTAAAACGATAAGAGTATTTCAGATATTTTAACAACAGTGTATTTAAATACCACGCTTCTAGACAGATTAGTGCCCACTCAAAGCAGTGAACAAATCAGAAATGTGATACACGGAATGGTTACTCCAAATGTAACTACTGTGACCCCATTTCAATTATTACAGTTAAGAGAAAAAAATGAATAGTGCAATTTATTTTGTGTTGCATAAATATTTTTCTTATGTACATTTTCCCAACACAAATTTAATTTTAAACAGTTTCAAATTCGTTAACTTATCAAGATTATTATCCATCAGTTGTAAATTAGAATTAAAAAGTTTTGTTGCTCATAAATGTCAATAAGGAAAGAACTAACTGAAGTAGTTTGTCACGAATTATGCCTCTTTTCTTCTAATTAGTTAATTTACATTTTACAAATTAACAGTAAAATTCAGATAGAAGATACTCAAATAGCATACCATAGCATTAGTGACCTGTATTTGTATCTGCCAAATTTAAGTTAATTAGAAATGTAGATGCTGTTTGTTTTATCTGTCACGAAGCTCATCTTTAAAAAAAGGCCAGACACACTCCCCCACAACATTTATCATCTAAATAATAGTCTTCCCAAGATGGCAGCCTCATAATAAACTCTTTTCAGTGGAGTGATGGGTAATGAAGCTTGCTTGTGAAGGCAGCGAAAAATGTTGTCTAGCCAAATGCATGAATATGATGGCTGGAGAATCAGTGGACTTTCTCAGTCATCAATCTTTTTAGTAGCCTCTTACACATCTGAATATTTTGATAAATGATCTAATAATTGAGTTATCTATCTTTCTAACTATCAGAGGTGCATAAAAATTATTCTCACATACTACTGAATATTAAATATATTAGACATCCAGTAAATTTTTCAAAAAAAGGGACCAGGTGTTGAAGGAATGCCGTGGTACAAATGTATTTAGTAAATGAACAAATAAAAATCTAGAGAATCAAATCTTTTGATACTATTACCAGAGAATGGCAAATAAAAAAATTGAATTTGGTTGCATAAAAAAGGCCAGAAGACCATTTGCAAGGCAGTAAAGTAAGATACTGAAACAGTGGCATATTTATAAATGGTGTTTAAAATGCTTCTGATAGAATATACCTCACTAATGGGTAATGGTGACATATTCTCCATTTCTAGAATTTATTCTTTGCAATTGATAAACATAGCTTGTAAGTATTTTAAATTATCTTTTTAATTTTGGGGAATGGTACTTCCTGATTGAAGATTAGAAGAATGAGGTGTCTAGGTAGAATCTAATTGTATTGTGTATTTGATGAATGCTTACAGCAGGGGTGCCCATCTTTTTTGACCCTGTGGACACCTTTGGAATTTTGACACAGGGTGAGCACAACTTCAAAATGACTGTCGTAAGAGACAGAGACAGCCTTAGGGAGTGAGGTTATGCATAACTCTAATAGTAATTCAACATTTCAGGCAAAAAATTCATTTTAACAGGATGCCTTTTAAATTGAATATATTGTTTAAAATACTTTACTTTTTTACACACAACAATTTACCTTCAGTCATGCAGTGAAGATAGTGCTTTGATGGCAGATTTTTAAACATTTGCACATCCAGTCAGATCTCCACTGGTCAATCAGAAGCCCTATTGGGCAAGAGCCCCACCTGGATCCACCCACTTTCTGGAAGCATTTGGCAGGCACCATGGAGACCCCTGATTTTCAGTCATATACACAGTATATAATCCTATGCTTGAAAGTCTACTTGATGTGAAGGGGAAAGTATGCATACAGTGCAATCCTAAACAGATCAAGATGGGTAGCCATGTTAGTCTGTCTGTAGCAGTAGAAAAGAGCAAGAGTCCAGTAGCACCTATAAGACTAACAAAATTTATGGTAGGGCAGGAGCATTCATGATTCACATCTCACTTCTTCGGATACAGCTAGAATGTGAGTCCATCTGTCCATATCTTGGAGAGTGGAATGATTTCAGATGCTGAATGACAATAGCCAGTGAATGACAATAGCAGGTGTGATGGGATAGGATGGAGTATGCAGAGGGTAGTTGGTGTGGAGACATCAGCATTGGTAATGAGATTGGAAGCCTAGGTCTTCATTCAATCCAGGTGGATGCATTGTGAGCTTCGTTATCAGTTTCAATTCAGCAGTCTAAACACATTATTAATGACCTACAACCTATGTTGGATCGTGACACATAGCCTGCTAACCTGAAAATACTACTCACCCGCAATGATAAACTACTTAACAGTAACATGGACTGTGGTACCAAGGCCTACAACAAACCAAGATGCCAACTTTGTTTATAGATCCTAACAACACCATCGGTGGACCCAAGAATGTCAGCCATACCATCTCAGGTTCATACTCCTGCTCATCCTTTAATGTGATTTATGTCATCATGTGTCAGCAATGCTCTTCCACCCTCTACATTGGACAAATTGGTGAGTCCATTCCGACAAAGAATTAATGGACATAATTCAGACATCTGAAACCACAACATTCAAAAACCAGTGGGAGAACTTTTTAACCTTCCAGGACATTCAGTTGCTGACCTGAAAGTAGCAGTTATTCTGCAGAGGAATTTCAAAGAGAAATTAGAGAGACTGCTGAATTGCAACTGATAACAAGACCAAGGCTTTCTGACTAATTACCAGTGCTGATTTCTCCACATCCACCACCTCTCTGCAAACCTCACCCTATCCAATTACGCCTGCTATTGTCATTCATTGGCTTTTCTCATTTACCTGCTATTGTTATTGGGCATCTGAAATCACTCCAGTCACCAATATATCAGGACTAATGGACTCATGTTCTAACTGTATCTTAAGAAGTGAGCTGTGAATCATGAAAGCTCATACCGTACCACAAATTTTGTTAGTCTTATAGGTGCTACTGGACTCTTGCTCTTTTCTAATCCTAAACAGAGTTACTCCAGTCTAAGTCCATTGATTTCCATGAGCTTAGACTGGAGTAACTCTGTTTAGGATTGCACTGATAGTTTTAGACATATCTAATCCTTCAGTAACAGAGCTTGCCTTCAACTGCCTAATAAATTGTATAAAATAGTCCTTTGGAAGCTAATTGAATTTATAGTAATTTATTTCTGAGATGGGCAGACAATGGGGAAAAAAGCCAGCCAATTTTTTTAAAAAGCGGTCTAACACATGAATTTGTTTTCTGGGATTTTTTTCCACTCAGATCCAGAGTTACTTATAATATATGTGTCTGAAATTTAGATTCTAATTTTGTATTTCCCAGATGGTCCTTCTGTTAGTATATTCTCAATTATCACAATGTTTATAGTATTCACTGAACAATTTGTAAATGACAGTACCAAGTCCATATGAAGAATATAAAATGAGATAGGATCAGTGTCCATGCTATAAAAAATTTGTAGAAATACACCAGAGAGATTATATAATATCCTTCTCCCCTTTAAAGTGCAGATACACCTTTTTGTCTGTATACTGATAATTGTTCTTCAGTTCCTTAAAAAGGACAATCCCGTACTAAAATGTTCCAGTGACAGTAAAAGCGAAAAGGAATCTTGTGGTACTGCAAAGACAAATATGCGTGACTTTTCATGGATCAAGCCTACTTCATCAGATGAACCTAATGAACTCTCAGTCCACAGATACATACTCGTATTAATTATTTAAATACACACATGTACTCACACACACAGATACAAAAGAAATACTGTAAACTGTGGTGAAAGGCTGTAAAATATAAGCAGCATGTTTTGTGGCTTTTCTGTGCAAAAGTATACAAGGTAAGCACAGTGACCATTCACAAGATCTGTAATTGGTATTAATAGTTAATGTTAAGCAGTTTATCAATTGCAGTGCCTAAGAAAGTTGTTGGTTTTGTTTCTTGCAGTCAGTCCACTAATTAAAACAGTTAATGACAATAATGGACTACCTAACATAGAATTTTAGCGAAGCTCCTCTAACAAATCCAAGTCCCCCCTTATTCACCTAGGAAACACTAATTTAGAATCTGATAACATCAGCCATGCCATCATTTACCTGCTCACTTTCCCACATCATAAACACAGTAGATTATCTGATAACAATCGTCTTCTGATGTACACAGGTCAATTGGTACAGGGAAGGATGAAGGGACACAAATATGGTATTAAATATAGCAATCTTTAAAAATTACTCTCAGACCATTTCAGTTCTGTTAACGAGGATTGGTATATTGTTTAACTAGGTAGACAGTGTTATCAGCTACTGCAGCTCTTGTGAATTGTTACTGTGCTTATTGTCAGTGTTTTTTAGATTTGCATATAAATGTCTTAGGATCTGTTAACCCATTATTTACAGTTTTTTTTCTTCTGTATATGCTACTGACAGAGAATTTGGTTCTGATGAGGTTGGCTCAAACCACAAATGATTTTATGTTTCAGAAAGAAGGGATCTGCAAGACTCACAAGAGACTCCCATCCCCCCCTCCCCAGTTTGCTCACCAGTTCACCTTTGAGATCAAGCTCATGATGTCACCACAAGAACTCAAGATAAATTTGTGGGGGAGAGAGAATCTTGGGGAACTCTCCCCCACTCTGCCCACCAACCCATCACCCTTCCCATCTGCCCCGCACCCATCCCCTCTCTCCTGCTCTGGCTTCCCACTACTACCCTTTCCTGCTTCTCTGGCTGCCTTCCTGCACACTCCCCAACACCCCCTTCTGCTGTCTGTCTCCCACCACTCTGTGGGGACCAATGTCAGTGGGCAGCTCCTGCTTTTTCCCTTACCCCAACCACCTGTAGTTTCCCCATCTCCACCAAACTGTCTCACTTAGTAGTGTTAACTCCCCCTCTCACAGCAAACTTATGGAATGCTTGTGCAGAGAGTTGTGCTCTGTTCCAGGGGCCCCTAAAATTTCTGTCAATTTTTTCTAATGTTTAGGATTTTTCCACTAATTTTGGTGTGTCTCCCCCCATAGATATCCATAGATAGAACCATGTTGAAAATTTTATATATATATATATATATATATATATATATATATATATATATATATATATATATACACACACACACACACACACAACATGGTTCTATCTATGGATATTTAAATCCATGAACTGGGTCATCTAGAGACAAGGAAGATTTTTCTACAAACCGGGGGGGGGGGGGAGACACACCCAAAATTAGTGGGAAAATCCTAAACATTAGACAAAATTGACAGAAATTTTAGGGCCCCCTGGAACAGAGCGCCTCTTTGGCCTGAGAATCAGCACTCTGCTGGTTTGAATCCCACTATTGCTATGAGCTCAGCAGGTGGCCTTGGGTAAGCCTCTCAACTCCAGCTCCCCAGCTGTATTGTGGGGATAATAATAACACTGACACTATACCATTTTGAGCAGGTTATTAATCTGGCTAGAAGAGCAGTATATAAGCTCAGTTATTACATTATTATTATTTCCTGTTTCCCTTCTCCAAAAGTTCTGGCTGTTGGACTTGGCACAGTTGTATAATGCCAGCTGCCAGGCTTAATTGCACAGTGGGGAACCAAAAGGATTTGTAGAGAGCACCTAATTTTCTTTCCCCACACTATTTCTTCTTTCCCTCCTCCTGACAACCCCCATATCCTCACTTTTCCCTGCTTCCTTCTCTCCTTCCCACCCACCAAACACCTACATTTTTTCTGTCCCTTCTTCAGTTATATTTATTATTTATTAATTTATTCCCCACCTTTCTCCACAGTGGGGACCCAGCAGATTACATCATTCTCCTCTCCTCCATTTTATCTTCACAACAATCCTGTGAGGTAACTTAGGCTGACAGTAGGTAACTGGAGCAAGGTCATCCTATGAGTACCATGATAGAGTGGGGATTTGAACCTGGGTCTCCCAGATCCTAATCCAAAACTCTAACCACTATACAACACTAGAGATGGGCACGAACAGGAAAAAAACCCGAAAATGATGTTTGTTGCTCGTTGCCATCCACGAACAGGGATTCACAAACATTGACGAACATGACATGTTCACAGATATGTTCGCAGTTGGAGGTTTCTGGGAGCCTGAATGGCCCCTTGGGACTTAGCTGAACTTGAGCTGGGGAAAGGAGAGTCCATGGGTCTCCCCCTTTCATGTCATTTTCTCTTCACAGTGGCAAAAACTGGACTGGAAGCTAATTGAGGAGTAACAAACTGACCTTCCCAATGTCCAATGCCCACCAAATTTGCAGGGGAAATAGTCCTCACTATCCTCTGAAGACCCCCCCCAAGTTTCAGAGAGATTGAACCCCAAGAAAGGCATGATCCATGGGTCTCCCCCTTTCATGTCATTTTCTCTTCACGGTGGCAAAGACTGGACTGTCTGCTGGAAGCTACTTTGAGAGGTTACAAACTGACCTTCCCAATGTCTAATACCCACAAAATTTGCAGGGGACATATTCCTCACTGTCCTCTGAAGACCCCCCCAAGTTTCAGAGAGATTGGACCCTGGGACAGCCATGATCCATGGGTCCCTGCCTTTCCTGTCATTTTCTTTTCACAGTGGCAAAAACTGGACTGTCTGCTGGAAGCTACTTTGAGGGGTTACAAGTAGAGATGGGCACGATCTGGATTACGATAAAAAAAAACTTCACGATAATGGCAATCTCCCAATCGTGACCTGGTGGATCGTTGTCTTCCACGGCAAACAATCCAGCAGTCGGGACTCCGGGGCGATCGTGATAGGACCAGGAAGCTAGACATTCAGGCGCCAACAATCTGTTCCCCTGGCAACGGAGGCAGGGGAATGCCTGAGCGCTGTTTGAAACTTGATAATAGTTCCCCTAGCGAGGAAAAGCAAACAGTTGAGTGAAAAGATGGCTTCCTGAGAAAAATATAAGCAAAGTGATTGGGAGAGGAAGGGGTTAGGAGAGAGAGAAAACAAAAAACTCTGGCTTTCTCTCATCCTGAGTTCATTCAGTGCCGTTGAAAGAGTTAAGAAGAGATCTCAGTGTTAACTCTTTCAAAAACCCCTTGCTTTGAGAGCAGCTATCAAGCTGTTTTGCGCTCCTCTCCTGAGTTCGTTCAGTGCTGAAAAAGTTAACTGAAAAGAGATATCTCTCTCCTCCTGGCTTCTCAGCCCAGTGCCTGATTTTTACAAGGTTGGTATGTGATTTGATGTTTCATTTGTGTTTTTCCTGTTTAAAAAACCATAGGATCCGCGAGGATCCGTGTGGATCCTGGACTGGTTTTACTTTCTTCCTGTTTAAAATATGCTTTTGGAAGACTGGCTGCTTGCTTTTAAAATCGGGTGGGATGGAGGATTCTATCCCTGCTTTTTTTAAAAAGCTGGCTGAAACTTGTTGACGGGGTGTCTCTCTCTCTCTATTTGGAGAGGCAGGGACGGGTTAAAAACTTTCCCCCCCTCTTCTCTAAGTGCGTGCGTGCGTGTGTGAGAAAGAGAAAACGGCGGGTTAAAAACTTTTTCCCCCTCTGCTCTAAGTGCGTGCGTGTGTGTGTGTGAGAAAAGTCCCCTCCCTGAGGGGAGGCGGCTCGTCGCAGGGTTAAAAACTTTTTTCCCCATCTGCTCTTAAGTGTGGGGGGCGCGCCCCTCCGATCCCAGATCCCAGATCGGAAACGGGACTTTATCGGAGTGAATCGGTGATCTGGGGTCGTCACCAGCGTGGATCCACGAACAGCTTGATCGGTATTTTTTTTTTATCGTGCCCATGTCTAGTTACAAGCTAGAAGGAAAGCCACAAGGATTTCAGATAGAGTTCAGACAGTCCGTGCCTACGTTGCCAGGGGAATTGACTGAAAGGCGCTAGACTGTCTGGCTTTACAAACAGCTGATGAACACCGCGAAGAGGGCTTGGAACGAACACATGTTCTCCAGGAACGGGGCCTCACGATCAGCTTGCTTGCGAACAGCGGATTGGGCTGTTTGTGGCTTTTTTTTTGTTCGTATCGCTTTGTGCCCATCTCTATACAACACTGGCTTTGTGGAATGGCTGCTATTGAAGAGTAGCAAGCAGGCAATCTTGAATTAGCTAGGTAAGTCTGGTGGTATCAAGTCGCCTCTTGGTTTGTACCAGGTCTGGCCCTGGTGACTCCCCCCTTAAAGGCACTGACTCATCCTCCTTCCTTTTACTGACAGAAACCAAGCCTGGAATGACCACTGAGAGCATTTCTTTCTGAAAGCTACAGGCACTGCTTCTATCATTTTGTAGCGTTTTTTTTAAAAAAAAAAAAAACAATGGTTTTATTTATTTATTTAACATTTTTCTACAAAGCTGGGTTTTTTCATGTTTGTTTGAAAGATTTATCTTGTCTGTCTATGGCTCCAGTCTCTGAATTTATTTATTCACAGATGGGACAATGATGAGAAGTAGATATATTGATGATGAATCTGTAAGGTCCCACAGACTCTTTTTCTTTATGCTTAAGTGTGTATTCACTTCATGGAAGAGAGTGGTTTCCAAAATAAATATTGGTATTGGTGTGGAGATAGGAGAAAACAATATAATTCTTTGCCAGTACTGTCTGTAGGACATAGCTTAAAGGAATGAGGCTATGGGATTCCTCTCTGCCTTGACAGCATTGGGAAGAAACTCCAGCTTATCATGTAAGAGGAATGTGGAAGAAACAAATTCATTAAGAAGTTAGATTGAAGGTGTACAGTTCATTTAGTCTTCAGTGTCTTAACTCATCCCCTAGCTCCAATTATAGCATCTGCGTTCCAAAGTCCTTTTGGTTGAGGCAGAAAAGTGCCAGCATTTTTCCTTGAGGCAAAAGGCCCATACGTTGGTTGATATTGGAGACATTAGGGAGAAGCTCATAGGTTTCTCAAAACCACTTCAATCTCCATATTGATTGTCTGTGCTTTAAGAAATATAAATTTAATTTTACTGTGTATCTGTAGTTGAACTGGACTAGTTACTGAGAAACGAAATGTTTGGCCTTTAAAATGGGCTATCATTATGGTTACCTCAAAAGTATATCTGGGTTGAGAGACATGCTTTTGAGACTTCCACCTCCGTGACTTCTCGGACCTATTCTTTGGCGTAGTAGTAGTAGTAGTAGTAGTAGTAGTAGTAGTAGTAGTAGTAGTAGTAGTAGTAGTAGTAGTAATTAGTGGACTGTTACAAGTACTGCACGTAGTGGAAGAAGAAAAAAGGGGCTTGAATGATTATATCAGTAGAAGTACAGAAAAATTACTTCAGGCTGTGAAAACAGAGAACATATTAAAAACAACTGAAACAAAGGCTGAATACAAGAAGAAAGAGTTTGAGAAGAGATTAAATGGCTGGAAGAACAAACCCTTACATGGGGAACATCAGAAAAATATTGAAGGAAAAAGTGACAACAGCCTATCTTGGGCTTGGTTGAAGATGGGTACAATCAAGAAAGAAACTGAAGGTCTGATCTTCTCAGCACAAGAACAAGCATTGCAAACGAATGTTATGAAAACCAAAATTCAGAAAATCAGTGACAATCCAAAATGTCAACTGTGTCCTATCTTATTTGTGAATGTAGCACTATTGCACAGATGGATTACAAAGCTAGACATGACAGGGTCACAAAGCTGATTCATTGGTCATTGAGTAAAAAGTATAATCTGCCAGTATCAAAGAATTCATAGGAACGTCCAGTGGAAAAGGTGCTAGAAAATGATCAAGTCAAGATCTTGTGGGATTTTATAATACAAACTGATCAACACCTTGAATACAATACACCAGACATAACAGTTGTGAGAAATTGAAAAGTTTGGATAATAGACATTGCAATTCCGGGGGATGCCAGAGTCGAAGAAAAAGAACAAGAAAAAATGTTTAAATATAGAGATCTGGCAATAGAAACCACCCAGTTATGGATGAAGAATACAACAGTAGTCCCCATTGTCATCAGGGCACTGGGAACTATTTCAAAAAAATTTGCAACTTATATGGAAAAACTGCATCTTTCCAACATAACACCTACAGAACTGCAAAAGACAGCATTACTTGGAACAGCATACATATTACACCGATACCTGGCTGATACTTAGGTCTCTGGTGGAAACTTGAATCAGCTTAGCAAGGCCAATCAATGATAAAACGCAATCTTTATTTATTATTGATTGTGTTGCATGTAATTTGAATAATAATAATAACAACAACAACTGCGCGCTTATACCACTCTTCTAGACAGATTAGTGCCTCACCCAGAGCAGTAAACAAGTTAGTCTTATTATTATCCCCACAATACTGCTGGGGAACTAGAGCTGAGAGGAGTGGCTTACCGAAGTCCACCTACTGAGCTCAAAGCAGTAGTAGAATTCAAACCAGTAGAGTGTTAATTCGCAGCTGAACTGCTTAACCACTGTGCTACAATAGCTCTGCTGAGGACTCATCAAAATTCCAGTCATGATTAACAATTTTGGTTTGCGGGACATTAATCAACCTCCAGGACAATCCAAGAATTTGCATTACAGTACACACTTCTCTGAAAACCTAATCATAAGAATAGCCAGAGCCATCACCAATCCCATCACCTTTGTCAACAAACTTTAATCAGGTTACCATAAAGTAGAAAAATGTTGTAGCCAGCCATATTCGCTTACACAAACTCCAAAACAAAACACAAAATTGCATAATTAAGGGGGGGAATTGTTGGCTAGGACTCTTTTCTACTTTATGGGTACCTAGTGACAGATTTGTCAACAGGTTGGGAACTATCCTGGGAAAAGACTGTGCTAACACAATGTAAAACTACCCAATTTGGCTTCAATTGATTTTCCCCTTGCACTATCTTAAATTTATCTTAGGCAGTGTTAATATAAAAACTTAACAAATGCTTCCTTCTTCTCTCAGCTTTCAAAAAGAATTGTATTTCTCACCTTTTTTTAAGTGACATTTGCACTTTGATGGCCTTTATCCTTCTAGTGAGATGGCTCTCCATTGCTCACTTCTTGTTCCCAAGATGTAAGTGCTGTTATGTTACACCCACACCAATTCTAAATGGCAAGCCTGCTAGCATCCCACACCAAAAACTGGCAAGACCCAGTCTCATGATCATGACCTGAAAAATCTATTCCCTGCCCCTCAGCGTTTTTTACTGTGTAATACCCGACCTGATGAAGGGTTCTGGTAAGCTTGAAACTTTGTACAATGTTTCATATCATTTTGGTTGCTCTTAATTTTGTTTTGGATCATCATCATCATCATCATCATCTTCATCAAAGGCCTTATGGCTAAAAGAGCCATCTTCAAAAATGCACCCATGCATTAGGTGGCAAAATGTAAGATCTATCACCAATTTACACCAGAGGCCAGGCATATAGACTAAAGTGCTCTTGGGAAAGGCCCTGACTCAAAAGGGCTTGCCTTTGGTCACTCCACTGGCTACTCCAAAGAGCTTGCCTTTGGTCACTCCGCTGACCTCATTTCAGGATTGGTTCCCCCTAAAAGTGTCTCGGCTTCGAAGGTTCCATTGGCTCCAACACCAGCTGGTGTCCAGCACAACTCTTCTGAGCATCTTGCTAAACAGGTTAAGAAGAAGCCAAAACATACCAACCACTGTCTTCGAATTCAAAATGCGGACGCTCCAGACCATCTTCCAAGTCAGCAGTCCCAGTTACGAGGACCCCATTTCTTCACTTTCAAACTTCTCCAATTAATTAGTTCTCTATTTCTATTTTGGAAGGTAAAGTTATAAAGTTGGAGGATTCCTTGAGGTATCTTATCATGCTGGGTTCCAGTCTGGAGTATGCAATGTCAGTTCCATCTCCATTACCATGTTGTAGTTGTGCACCAAGTTGTGCACAAGCAGCATGGGTGAAGTTCAAAATATGGATCTCCATCCTTGAGGTATGCTTGGCTATGTCCTCTTTTCATCCCATAGATGGAAGGCCCTTACCCCTTTCTATACCCCTGGGGACCACCTTACAGATAAGACATTGACCTATATAAAGGACAGCTATGTAGCAGAATAGCAAAATCATTGGAGATCACCCAAATCCAGAATCTTGAACTCTTCTTCCACAGGCCAGTAGTTTATCCAGTCATGGACAGTATATTGGAAGTGACTATGGATCCATGGCTTATATACCATTCTTCTAGACTGATTATGCCCTGCTCAGAGCAGTGGACAAAGTCAGTGTTCTTATTATCTCCACAAATACAGCTATGGAGCTGGAGCTGGTAGAAGTGGCTTACCCAAGGCCACCTACTGAGCTCATGGCAGTAGTTGGATTTGAACCAACAAAGTGCTGATTCACAGCCTAACCACTTCACACAGCCACAGCCTTTTTACAGGCCCTATCTTTATTTCAAGCCATATGCCAATCAATATAGAATCCACTATTTTTACCCTTGAGAAACAGAATTTAGGCACTACCAACCTGACCATCAAGAAAGTTGTCAAAATCATAGGAGATTTCCAAATAATAGAAATAAGTAGAGTTCATGAATATGCATCAATGGCCAAATTAATTATTCATGTACAAAGACAAACTGGTTCGCTCTGTTCAGCCTTAGCATCCAAGCGGTGTTTGTAATATTTTATGGCAGGACCATCACAGTCCTCTTTCTGCATTCCACTGACTTGCTAGTTTCTGTTACTTCCTTTTACATCTCCCCTGCATCCAAGTATCAGAGCATATGTTGCTTCTATTTCTAAAATCTTTTTAGGTTACCTATGGATTTCTCCTATCTAAAGTTACATTTAGGCTACAGGTACATTCATGCATCATCTACTATATGATATGAGGAATAGACTATATGAGGTAAAGCCTCTTTACTTGCATAGGCCCATTTTAGATTTCAGGCAGTTAAATATATATTTGCTTGTGAAAGTTTCACATGGTTTGCATTTCAGATATTGCTCCCTTGCTAAAGTGTAGTTTGCAGTTATAGACCTACTGGATGCGTGTTTTCATATCACACAATACATGTTTCACAGATGCGATTTCTCTGATTTCAGTATGGAGACTTGTTCCTCCAATTTACTTTGGTTTAGCTACAGCCCCATGAGTTTTTATCAAAGTAATCATTGTAGTAGTGGCCTATCGTGGAAGGTGTAGTTGCAAGATTTTTCCCTGCTCAGACAACTGGCTAGTGAAAACAGACATGAGAGACATGTTACATTCTCACAATTGATCAGGTTGACGCTACAACATCTTCATCTAAATATCAACTGGGACAAGTCCAGCTTGAAACTCATAGAGCTAGTTTTAAAAATACAAGCCAGAATGTTTCCTCTCATGGACAAGTTCGCAGACATTTCGAGTCTGATACACAAGTTCCTCCATCAACATTTCCAGAGAGTCATTTACATACATGGATTTCTCATTCTTATGGCATGGACCACACTTGCTGTTCCCCTAGCACAGCTTCACATGAGAGCCTTATAAAATTAGTTCATAAGGACCTTCTAGCCACTCAAATACAATCAGTTGAAAAAGTTTCCATTCCAAGACCAATTCTGCATTTTCTCACATGGCGGTCAATCTTATGACCGGGACAGGTTTCTATGAATATATCACAGAGATAACTGTCGCTAAAGATGCCTTGCTACATCTGTGGTCAGCAAATAGTTTGTTGTTCCACGACATGGTGCCCTATGGACTTGAAGCTTCACATCTGTCAATTAGAGCTGAGAGCCATTTACTTTGCACTGCAGGTCTTCCAGTCTACACTAAAAAGGGAGTCTATTCAACTAGACAATACCACCACAATGTTCTATGTGAACACATATGGGGGTATGGGAAAGTGCTCTGCAGGTGTATTCAGAACAGCAAGGAAGGTGCTCTGCAGGTGTATTCAGAACAGCATGTCCATCATGGCTATTCACATCCCAAGAGTGTTGAACAAACTTGCAGACATTCTCAGTTGGAGAGTAAGTTGGATGATGGTGGACATGGGGTCAGGGATCCCAGTCCTCTGGAAACGTGGGAGGTATGGCGATGGGAGATGATTTCAGTTGAGAAGGGCATGGAGATATGAAATGGCTCAGTGCCCTTCTAACCTGCATCCCGTCCTGAGAAACACTGGTGAAGGAGATGGAAAAAGAACCTTCCTTCGACACTGATGTTGTGCAATGCTGGGTACATAAACAATAAGACTGCAACACTGCAAGATCTCTTTGCGTTGAGTCATGTGGACCTGGTATGCATGACCGAAACCTGGGTGAGGGAGGGTGAAACAGTTGCCCTGGGGGAACTGCCCCCCCAGGATATTTGGTCCTCCACCAGCCCCAAATAGGAGGTCAGGGGGAGGGGTGGCAATCCTTGCCCAAGAGTCTTTCTCCAGGCTGCTCCCCACCCCTGAGATCTCTGGCATTGAATGTTTAGGCCTGATGTGGGGTGCCAAGGAGAGTTTAGCTGTCTGGTGTACTGACCGCCTAGCACACCAGCAGATACCCTGTCGCGCCTGCTAGAGATGGTAGCGGGGTGGGCCTTGGAGTACTCCATACTGATGGTGCTGGGGGACTTCAACATCCATGTCGATGATGCTCCTCTGTGCAGGCTGCGGACCTGGTGTCTTCCATGGCAGCACTGGGACTCTCCGAATTTGTGTCAACCCCTACACATCAAGCAGGCCACACACTAGATTTGATCTTTGGGATGGGGTTAAATGTGGATCTGGAAGTGGCAGAACCGGTGCCATGGTCAGACCACTTGGTCCTGAAGGCTTGGCTGGGGATACCACCACCACCCCTCGCAAGGGCGGTGAGCTGATTTATGCTCGCCCGCAGAGACTTATGGACCCGATTGGGTTCCAGAATGCTTTGCGAGATCCAATGCTCCATGGTGGTTCGTTAGATGAGCTGGTGGAGGACTGGCAGTGCTGGCTCTCCGAAGCCATTGACAAAATCACCCCCCGTTGCCCTCTTTACCCCCATGCAAGATGGGCTCCCTGGTATACAGAGCAGCTCCAACAGAAGAAGCGGAAGCTAAGACAGCTTGAGCTAGTGTGGCAACGATCTCGGGACCAAGAGGCAAGATCATCTTATAGGACATTTATGAAAGCCTGTGAGGTGGCGGTGAAGGCTGTGAAGAAAGAGTTTTATGCAGCCTCCATCGCGTCAGCCAGCTCACACCCGGCAAAATTGTTTAATGTGGTTCAGTCATTGGTCTTGCCAGAGGGAGGCCGTCAAATTTTGAATTCAGATATTAGCTGCGAGGCTTTGGGGAGCTTTTTTTGTTGATTAAAAACTTGTCTCTCCGCCGCGACTTGCCAGCCACAGTTGATTCAATGAATGAGCTAGAGACCCCTTGGCCGTCTTCAGGGTCAATATTTGATCATTTCAGCCCACTCTCTGGGGAGGAGATTGACAGGACCCTGCAATCGGTTAGGCCCACCGCATGTCCCTTGTACCCATGCCCATCATAGCTGGTAAAGGCTAGTACTGAGGGGCTGTGGTCCTCGCTGGAGGCCATTGTTAACCTATCCTTAGGCTCCGGGTTTTTTTCCTGGGCCATTAAAGGAAGCTGTGGTGAGGCCTCTTTTAAAGAAAGCATCGCTGGACCCCGCTGACCTGGTCAATTACCACCCAGTTTTGAATCTCCCGTTTCTGGGAAAGGTGATTGAGCAGGCAGTAGTGGAACAGCTGCAGGGCTTCCTCAAGGATGTCTCAGCCCTAGACCCCTTCCAGTCCGGGTTCTGTCCAGGACATGGGATGGAGACATTGCTGGTCACCCTCACAGACAATCTCTGTAGATATCTGGATCGAGGCAGCTCAGCGCTGCTGATATTATTGGATCTGTCAGCAGTGTTCGATACAGTCGATTACAATCTTCTGACGCACCACCTCACCGATGTGGGGATATGAGGGACTGCCTTACAGTGGCTTGTCTCCTTTCTCCATGGTCAGGGACAGGGTGGCGCTTGGGGAGAAATTGTCATCCCGCCACCCTTTGGTGTGTGGGGTCCCACAGGGAACAATACGCTCCCCATTATTGTTTAACATCTATATGCACCCCCTTGCCCAGTTGGTACGAGGTTTCGGACTTGGGTGTCATGAATATGCAGATGTATCTGATGATGGATGGCCAGCCCAACTTAGCCCCAGATGTCCTGGAACATGCTTTTGCAGTCGTGACTGGTTGGTTGAAGCAGAGTTGGCTGAAACTGAACCTGACAAAGACGGAGGTCCTGTATTTGAGCCACGGAGGATTAGGTTCAGGACTCCAGCTCCTGGCACTCGATGGGGCACTGTTAGTACCAGTTCCGAGGATTAAGAGCCTGGGGGTGATCTTGGATGCCTCCCTGAAAATGGAGGCACAGGTCACAGTGATTGTCAGGCCCTCTTTTTTTTCCATCTGCGGCAGACCAGGCAACTTGTCCCTTACCTGTCAACCCGTGACTTAACTACAGTGATCCAAGCAATGATCATCTCTATGCTAGATTACTGTAACTCACTCTACCCAGGGCTGCCCTAGAGCCTGACCTGGAGATTACAGCTGGTAAAAAATGCAGTGGTGCGTGTTACTACGAGAATGCCAAATAAGGCACATATAACACTGTTTTTATGCAAGCTGCATTGATTGCCAGTGGAGTACCAGATCAGATTCAAGGTTCTGGTGTTGACCTATAAGGCCCTATGCGGACTGGGACCAGTGTATCTACGGGACCATCTCTCCCCATATATTCCCCGGAGGACACTCTGATCAGGGGACAAACAGCTGTTGGTGGTCCCTGGCCCCAAGGAGGCCCGCCTATCCTTGACTAGAGCCAGGGCCTTTTCGATCCTGGCTCCCAACAAGGTCTGCTGAAATTAGGGCCCGGCAGAACCTACTATCTTTTCACTGGGCCTGCAAGACAGAGTTGTTCCGCCAGGCATATGGCTGAGGCTGGGCCTCCGCCGGCCTGAAAAAAGGGGTGTATAAAATCTTAACCCTCCCTGTGAAGTCTGTCCACCATCCTGTTTTAAATGTGTTGTTTTAATGTACATGATTTTTTAGATTGTATTTTTAATATGTTGTTATCCGCCCTGAGCCTGCTCGCGGGGAGGGCAGAAAAGAAATCTGAAATAATTTTTTATAAAAAATTAAATTCGCATACTGTCGAGAGGTTCTCAGATGACAATCAACTGTGCTCAGTGTTCCACGTTTGGAGCTCTGCTAGAATAGACCTCTTTGCATCCAGGACAGGAACAATGCAAAATGCATGCTGTTTTGTACTTGGAATGACAAAGAACCCTATGGCCTGAGCAATGCATTTTAGATTTCCTAGACAGGAATGTTCTGCTACACCTTTCTGCCTCTTCCAGCCATTTCCAGGATTTGGGGCAAGATAGCTTCCAACAGGCTGACAGCCATCATGGTAGACCTGTTTTGGCCATGTCAGCCTTGGTTTCTGACCCTAATGAGGTTAGCCAATGGACCATTTGAATCATTTTTGCTTTTGTTCCATCTTCTCTCCCAGGGGACCCACCTGCATCCCAACATCCCCTCGCTCCTTTTCGCATCCTGGTTGATCCTCCCCTAGAACTATCAAAGGAGGTCAAGGACATTATAGCCAGTTCTAGAAAACCATCTATACTTAAACCATATAGAAAAAAGAATAAAAGTTTTGTCTCTAAGTGTTCTTTAAGTTTGATTACAGCCTGCGCTTGTCTCCTGGGTTGCATCCTAGATTATCTCCTCCACCTGACTACAAAATGTCTTGCAGTTCTATCAGAGTGTGCTTCTCTGTGATAGCCACATTTCTTAGGGGTATAAATTGGAGGTTGGTTTTTGTTCACCCTGAAACAAAGGCATTCTTAAAACGTCTTTTGAATAAGTTTCCTCCTATCCCCACTTTAGTTCCACAGTGGAGCTTGTCTCTTGTCATTGCTAACCTGATATCAAAACCCTTTAAAATTTTAGACACCTGTTCCTTTAAATTAATCATGGGAGACAGTTTTCCTTGTAGCCATCATGTCAGCTAGGAGGGTTTCAGAACTGAAGGTGCTCAGACATTTTGTGTATTTCATAATTTATAGTCTGCATTTCTCACTGAGATTCAATGCAAATTACATAATGTCATTTGGGACATACATGTCGTGGAACAGTCATGGCTTGCAGATATCTCTGAAACTTCTGATGAAGAGCTAGCTGCAGTAGAGCAGCTAGAAGACCAGGTGGCTTCCCCTTCCCACCCAGAGCTGACAGTTCAGGTTCAGCCAGCTGCCTTATCTCCCACAAGATCCCCAGACTAACAAGAGCAATGACAGCAAAGGTATAGAGGAGACTTACAGGCGAGACGCCAATCAGCACACCTCAAAGCCCAAAAAAGGCTGGTAGTTCCAGAGGAAGGAGGGATTTCATCAGAGGAGACTTGATGCAGCTGTTGCAAACTGACATAAACCATGCAGAGCATAAGAACATGAGGGAAGGGCCCTTCAGCATGGCTGCAACGTGTTCCCTTAGTTGCCTGCTCTTGTTGCCTGCTCCTGTAGCTGCTCTTATCGGACTATTTTCCTGACGACTGACCTTGGCCTGCCTTCGACAACTCTTGCGAATGATGGACTCTGGTTATTCTGCCTCTGGCACCCTACCCTACAGCCAGCTTTTGTTGTCGTGCAATATTTCCCTGCAGACGTCAGCACCTGCTTGAAGCTGAACAGTTTGCAGACACCTCAAAACGCTCCAGCAGGATGAAGGGAGGCACTGCTTCTGCAACTGACCTTGCTGCTCAGAGCCAACTGCTACAGAGGCAGGTACAGCAGTTAACCCATGACCCAGCTTTGTTGCAGCAGCAGGCTTCCCCAGTGCTGGTGTTGGCTCCTTCTTCCCCTGGGAAATGACGTGTGCAGCCTCCGGAGAAGTTTGAGGGGGGTTTCCGGGCTGTATTGCCGTGGTCTTGGCATTGTAGTTCCTGACGTTTCGCCAGCAGCTGTGGCTGGCATCTTCAGAGGTGTAGCACCAAAAGACAGAGATCTCTCAGACTGAGAGATCTCTGTCTTTTGGTGCTACACCTCTGAAGATGCCAGCCACAGCTGCTGGCGAAACGTCAGGAACTACAATGCCAAGACCACGGCAATACAGCCCGGAAAACCCACAACAGCCATCGTTCTCCGGCCATGAAAGCCTTCAACAATACATCAACTTTGAGGGGGTTGTTGAAGTGTTCCTTGCATTCCTGGCACAGTGTCAGCTCTACATGGAGATTTGGGCCCGAGACTTCCCCAATGATAAGACCAAGGTCTGCTTCCTACTAAGCCTCTTAAATGGGAAGGCTGCCAAATGGCTGACACCCTTGCTGCTCAGGAACTCCCCATTACTGGACAATTTTGCTGACTTTTGTAACACAGATGAGGTCTGCCTTTGCTGACCCACTGACAGCTGAGCAGGCCTACCAGCTTTTTTGGCAGCTGCATCAGTAATGGACTATACTACAGAATTTTGGCTGTTGGCACAGGACCTAGAGTAGAATGAGGCTGCGCTCATAGACCAATGCCTGGAGGGGTTGTCCAAGGAGGTGCTCGATGAGGTGGCCCAAGTTGAGTATCCTGCAGATCTTCCAGCCCTGATATTGCTCTGCCTACACATTGACGGTCGCCTAGAGAGCTGGAGGCAGGACTGTGAGGAAGTATGCCCCCCTCTGAAAACTGACAACCAACTCGAGGGTCCACCCACCCATCCTGTTCCGATAGAAGGCAGGGCCAGAGGTTTGGGGCACGGGACCTGCCAAATAGAAAGGCAGAAGCCTCCGCTGCCAGCACTAAACCCCTGGGCCCAAGTGGGTGCAGTTACTGCCCTTTGGGACACCCTGTAGAGCACCAAGAGCCTTCGGATACTAGCCCCTGGCATCTCCTGATTCCCATGAAGCTTCGATTGCCAGAGGGGTGCTGGCTGTTGGTGTATGCAATGATCAACTCTGGAACCTTTTGGTTCTATATGGATGCCACTTTTGCCAAGCAACACCATGTGCCGACACACACTAAAGGGACGCATATCCTGGTAAAAGCCATAGATGGTCAGCTGTTACGTTGAGGCCCAGTCACTCAAGAAACTCATCCTCTTGGTCTGTACATACAGAACCATCAAGAGCAGCTTAGCTTTGACATTGCCACCATGCCGTACTTCCCAGTAGTGCTGGGGATGTCCTGGTTGGAGATGCATGACCCCATGATCAAGTGGAGCAAGTAGAACCTGTACTTAAGGACCCCATGTTCTTAAGAGGCACCCCCTTGCACTCTTGGGAACAACCACCAGCCCAAATCTTTTGGCTCTTCAGGCCAAAAGTACCAGGATGTCTTCCAGAAGAGAGTATCAGGATGTCTTCCAGAAGAGAGATGAGAATCGGTTGCCCCTGCATTGGCCTTATGATTGCGCCATTCACCTTGTGCCTGGCGCCCCTTGCCCTTATTGGAACCCAAGCAAGAGTCTCTGTGTGAGTTCTTGGCCAAGAATTTACAGGTGCCTCATCTATCCATCTGCATCCCCCACCTCAGCTCCTGTCTTGTTTGTAAAAAAGAAATAAGGGGAATTGTGCCTGTGTAACCACTACTGAGCACTTAACCACATCACCATCAGGGACCACTACACATTGCCACTAATCCCAGAGCTGCTAGATCGGTTACGGGGGGCAGGGGGGGATGGCAGGCCTAGACTTTGACAATCTGATACATAGACATTTAGAGTTCTGCAGCTCGATTGTTATCAGGAGCGAGCAGGAGCATGAACATTACTCCCATCCTACAGTGTCTCCACTGGCTACCCATCGTTTACCATGCAAAGTATTAGTTATTACATACAAAGTTCTTCACGGCTTTCGTCTGGCATACCTATGGGACCACCTCCCTCCCTATGTTCATCCACGGCAGCTTTGCTCATCTGAACAGGGTCTCCTGCAGGTACCAGGCTGCACACAGGTGAGGTCAGCAGCAGCCCGTACATGGGCTTTCTCTGTGGTGGCCTCTATCCTGTGGAATGACCTGCCTGAGGAAGTCAGAAGAGCCCCCACTCTCCTGGCTTTCCATAAACGATGCAAAACCGAACTATTCAAAAAGGCTTTCTACTCAAATGGGAGGGCTGCATTGTAGGGATGGGGTCTTAGGTGCTTCACTTACAAGTTGGGGATCATAGACTTCATCAGTGTTTTTGCCTCATATATTATCTACTGCTTTAAATATGTACAATATGTACAACCATTGCTCCATGCTGTCTAATGTTAGTCCTAGAATTGATTATGTTTTGTTTCAAGATCTACTGTGTCTTGGATCCTTGCTAATGCTATGTCTTTAAACTTGTATATGTTTACCTTATGGTATTGTATTGAAATGTACTTACTTGATACTGATTGTAGTAACCTCATACTGTGTAATCTGCCTTGAGTCTCAGTGAGAAAGGCTATAAATGACGTAAATAAAATAAAGAAATAAAATTATTGCATTTTCTCATACTATATACAAATTCAATTTGAACAGAAACGTCTAATATTTAATGTTTTAGAAACAAACCATGAAAGAACTATTGTTGTTATAGGATGTATATTGCTGATTGATTTGTATGGTTTTTGTTTTGGTGGATTTCATACAGCTTTCTAGGATCAGTTAGTTTTGGGAAATGCATCCCTGAATACCACCTGCTCAGTCTTGTATATGTTTGTAATTTACTAATTTAGAAATCTAAGAAATACTCAAGGACAGTGTGATCTTACATAGGAATTTCACTATTTTAGTATATGCTGGTGGAAAAGGGAAAGTCATTTTTGTTGATTTACCCCCTACCAATGCAGAAACCACATTGTATCCAGGACATTTACTGGTGGTACCCTGAACCCCAGGGACAGTGACAGGAGAGTTCCATTTTGTATTTGCAGATTTTAGGGTCCAACCCATTATTATTATCACTGCAACAAAAGAACAAATATGAAATTGTATAGAAGAAATTAAATGACAAAAACTCATATTTTCCTTATTACCTAGTTGCACTGTATGTAATATTGTTAAAAAATTGCAGTAACTTTAACATTTTCCTGTACATTATTTATGAACATATGTCTTTCTGTTTATTTTTTTGTTGAAATGGCATCATCCAACACTGGTCTTTAAAATACTGTGGCATGACTTCATAGTGCTCCTATCAAATTATAAATATTTGTCTATCATGAATAATCATAGGCATTCCTGGATTTACATCAAAATTGTGAAAGTGTAACCTATGTAGCTTCTATGATATGTGATATGATTAGTACAATAAAAAGTTGTTATTGTGGGTCAGCTTAGACTGTGATATTACAAGGCTATGTTACAAGGCCATGTTAACTGTAATGCTGAAAAAAAATTGTCACCCTCTGTTTTCCAAACGTTTGTTTATCAGGAAGAGGCAATCTGCCGTAGGAAGATCTCAGTGTACAGTCCTGTTTGTTCAGCCTGAGCATGTCTCTTCAGGTTACATTGTTTAGGTCTGATGTGTAGTTAGTTCTTATCAAAACTAATACTATCTGAAGTACTAGGCTTCCAGTGGCCATGCAACCAACATCATTTTTTTTCAATACAACTAATATTACTAGACAGTATCTCCTAAACCTTGAGTGTCTGTATCAATTCTGTCTTCTAACAGTACCTCGTTGAATGTTTTGCTTAGAGTTTGCATAAGTCTACTACATGTAAACCATTAGACATTTTTAATGCCTGTATGTTTTGGCGTGTCTGTATTGCTTTTAAATCAGAAATCTCTAAAATGAATAATACAATGTATAACATTTCTGTTGGTTCCAAGCCTTTGGAGGATTTGTCTGAGGCTTGCTTCTGTAAGGGAAATAAGGTATGTGTCATTCGCATTTAACAGAAAAACAGGAATTTACAATTCAGAGTAGTTGCGGGGGGGGGGGGTAGCATCTCTGACTTCTACACACAATGTTGCTTCCATATAGATGTAAACAATAAGACAAAGGGTGCCAAAAAGCATCCTTGTTTGACCTGCAGCTGTTGGAGCTCTTTGAATCTTCTAGATATGTAGACCTATATCAACTCAGTATTCATATACTATCAACTCAGTGTTCATATACTAACTTTTGATAAGAACCAAGTGTCTTCTGTATATGTTTCTGTGCTCACATGTTGTCCATTGAGAAAAGTCTTTACATAGTCTTCAAACAATGCCATAAGCATAGCTGGATGGCACAGTAAAATCCACATAGATAAAGTCTATGTATTTATGACCAAGGGGCAGTTAAAATTTTAGCCCATTGTATCTTGCCTCATCCTTATACATAAAGATTCCACAGAGAGAGAGATTTCTTTTTGGCCTTCCTTTGTGGAATTATTAGGTTAATCATTTTTGAGAAGATCTATTTATTGTCAGACAAATATGTGACACATTTTCTGTAGCAGCTGGGAAAATTAGAACTAAATATGTACAGTCTACTGCAGTTTCTTGCAGAGGTGAATTTAAGTTTATTATCAAAAATATGCTGCGCATATATTTTGAGATTTCACTTTTCTGGTATGCTGGTTAATTGATGTAATGTCTATGTATATATCCATTCATTTTATGAATTCCTTTTTATACACTTTCAAATACTAGTTTGTGATCGCTTACAGTTTTAAGTTAATAAACTGAACTGATAAAAACATTATACTTGAGAGGCATGAGACCATACTATATCTCATGGATATTTGGTTTTCTGTGTGTATAAAAGACAGTGAGCATATATGATCAATATTATCTATAGATGATAATACTATAGTTTCCTGTATCCTGTTTAGAAATTACTAGTTTTTGTTTTATCTTCCTATAGTTCTTTATTCATCACAACTTGACATTTAGCTTTAAAAAACCCCTATTTAGCTTTAAAAAAACCCTTCATAATGTACATTCATAAATATTGGCATATGTCAGTATTGCACAACCTTTTCAATACCCTGTTTCCTAGATTCCTTTCTTCAAGTATATACAGCAAAACAGGAATTCAGTAGTGCTCCTAAAATACCTTACAGTAATAAATAATAGTAATATTGTATAAATCTTAAAACCCTCTCCTGGGCAAATCATTTCATTCATAATGTCTTTTAAAACCAAGTAAGTATGCCTGATAATAAGTCTCCAGATTTAATGTTAAATTTACTGCATTTGAATCTTAATTGTATACTTTTGTATTATTCTAATCAGCTCACTCTAGGTTTGTTCATGATCCCAGAATGAAGCTGAACACTTGCTAACGCTTAAATGGATTTTTTTAAAAATGTTTTGAATTGTACAGCACTGGCCCATCAGCTTCAGGTGTTGGGGTTTTATTTTTTCTTAGGTTGCACAGTGACTACCTGAGAATTTTGGAGCCCTGAAGCTCTAACCCTACTTGAATAAAGACAATGGTGGCAGTGCGTTTCTGTCCAGAGTTAATCAGCTGCAGAATTTGTAAACTGCACATATGTCAAAGTTGAAAATGTTAGCACTCTAGTAGAAGCTTGAAAAGGTTAGATCTGATAAAAGCCATCAGCAGTTAAAGAAAGTGATTTATGGGACTGTAATGACATGAAATGCCTCATTTATCACTCCTGTATAGATAGGTTAAGGTTTCAGTGTCATACTTTAAAAACTTGACCACTTAGAATTGTCAAAATAGGTCCTTAATTGCCCATCATGCATTACAGTTTGAATTTCCCTCTCTAGTGGGTGTTTTGTTGTTATTTTATTTCCAATTGCTGTTAAGCTTTCCAGGTTATTCATATTTACTTTTCAAGAATTGTATTTTCAGCTATAGTAACCAATGTACTAGCTAAATAAATAAATATGGATGCTGCTATTTGTGTGCATATGAATGTATGCATTGAATATGAAACAAGTAAATTTCAAGTGGATAGAAAAGTTCTTATAATCTTGTTTCAGTTTGTGTTAATATCTCCGAGGTAGATATGTTCTCAAAACCTTGAAATATTTCTCATGTAAGTGTGTTAGGCCATTTACTGTTCTATTATTTTACCACCATTTCCATTAATTATACAAACAGGTAGTTTCATTAAATGACCTTTTACATTTTGCAGAACAATTTTTTTGTATTGTTACTCGGCCAAGATACTTTGTAAAACTGATTTTGTTGTTCAGTGTTATTTTTTAAAGTTCATTCTTAGTTGAGCTATAAAATTATTAGCCAAGGAAGTCACATGTAATTATTATAATCTATTTGTAAGCAACATGATGATATGCATATTTTTAAGGAGCAAGATTTGGATCCAGTAGCACCTTAAAGACCACCTAGATTTCCAGTGTATAAGCTTTCAAGAGTCCCTCTGACTCTCAAAAGCTCATACCCTCTGACTCTTGAAAGCTCCCTCTGACTCTCGAAAGCTCCCTCTGACTCTTGAAAGCTCATACCCTGAAAATCCAGTTGGTCTTGAAGGTGCTACTGGACCTGAATCTTGTGCTTCCACTATAGACCAACATGACTACCCACCTGGAAATATTTTTAAAGTGCACTAATTACATTAAAAAGCAAGTGTTTCTCAATTTTCAGAAATTGATGATTAAAATGTGTGTATTTTACAATGTAGAATCCCATTCCAAACTGACAAACTTTCTTTTATAAAGAAAAGGAGGGAAACCATAATTTTTCTTAGCAGCTTTCAAAATTTATAGCCTCAGTTGCCTAGTATTCTGTTTGTTCAGCTATGACCTTCCAGAGACAATTTAAAAAGAAGTCAGAAACAGTTGTCATGTATGCTCAGTCTTGGCCCTCGTAAAGTATTTTGTCATTGTAAAGAGAGCGAATAAGTTTGTTTATATTGTGATTTTTAAAAAAAAATCTCATCAAATAAAACTGAAAGATTCTAATTCTGAAGAAGTTGTGCTGACGTATTTTTGAAGTTACACTGGATTATTCAGTGTTCGTTTAATAAAGTATATTTCACAACAGAAAAACATTTTTATCTGTATGTTTATGTAGGTGACTAAAAAAATTCTGGATTTTTTCCCTAAAAATTTATGGTATGTTGTCATCTAATTTCAAAAATTTATATAAGTGTCCTTATGTGGTAATATATAACTAGGATATTTATCTGGATTTAATTCCTGAAATGAATTGATCCAGTTGAAATATTTTTATAATTAGTTTGGGTAGACAATAACAAGACAATGTTTCTTCATTCCAAACATACAGAAACAAACATTATTTTAAAGTAACAAGATTATTTTCCTTTACAGTTTTTTCAAATTTTGGTAACTGTATAAATTATGGCAGTTCTGTTTGATAGAAATGTGTTTTTTGCTCCTACAAGATAGCCAGCAACATTGTAGCACTGGCATTCTGCCATAGATCATTCAGATATCATAAGATAGTCAAAGCAAAATCTTATTAATCCATGCTTTATATAAGTTAATTATGTGATTTCGACAGTGCCTTTAAATACAGTCTGAGGCAAATTTTATGTTGTATGTACTTGTAGTTTCAAAATTGTCTCATTGCATTAATTTTAACAATATGTTTCTTGAACTACTACAGAAGAAATTTGCTAAAATACCTTAATTACAAGGCAAAAAGAAGAGAGAGCACAAACCTTTTAGTATATCATCTTTCAATTGTTTCTCTGAAAGATAAAAGAGAACATTCCAGCCTGGTTTACGTAACTGTCAGAAAGATTAAAATGCAAGGTACTTTGTAGAACCTTAAAGACCTTTCAATGAAAGAGATGTAATTAAAAAATAAAATAGATGTTAAAGATTTTTTTTACTATAAAATTTCCTAATGTTAATGTGATAAACATTCTGTTTCCATGGAAAAAGCAGTCCGTTGCTCTTCTACGTTTAGTAAATAGTAAATCGTTTCAACAATTGTCTTCAAACATCACCTACAACACAAACTTGTATGTAACGAAATTAGGATGCTACTTATCTTTGGCATATGAAGGAAGGAGGTGACTTAAAGATGGGTAGAAACCCCAAGATGATGGTGATCTGGAGGTATTTTCCCTGTAGGAATTCATATGGAAACTGATAATAGATCATAAAAATATACTAGTCACTCTTATCTTGATCAATGTACATAGTATGTACATTTGATGATCTATTTACAATTGTATCTGTTCTCAGCGTTGATTGTATTACCTTTGCTTCAGTAATGTCACTGATGCCATTTTTTATGGGAAAATGCATTTGCTTGCCCTTTTGAGCTTAGCTCTTTTAAAAGCCCAATTAACAGTATCTCTGAGAACTTAATTGAGCTAAACTGCTTTTGGAACACTAGGGAAAGGGTACCTTGACTACGTGATAAGTAGTTGCTTACAAATAACCTTGACTTGTTCATCCTTTAGCACATAGCTTCTTTCTTTAGCCTTGCCTTGTTCTGTGAAGGTTTTCACAAGCTTGGTTAGCTCTCACCCCAGAGCAAGCCCATCAATTACAATGACCAGCTAGTTTGCCATAACCAAGTTCCAAAGGAATATATGTGCAAGTTAACTTTCTTTTTGTGGAGCCTTTTTCACAGATAAATCATCTCTCCAAAACTACACTTTCAAAATGCTTCTTCAGATGGTTGAAAACTCATTTTCTATAAATATGATAGTTTTTCCTGTGGGTATAATTTAAAATTCTCAAATCTTTTAAAAAGTAATAATGTTGCCTTTCATTATGAAATTGATAGGATTTTTTCTAGTTTTTGAAGACTGTTTTTAGATCTTCAGAATATCTCATTTAGCTTCACTTTCATTTGAAATAGCCTAAGCTTCCTTAATCTACAACAAAATAAAGAGGGAAGAACTTATCTCATATTGTTTGTTTTTCTGTTGAGTTCTACTGATGAGTAAAGTACTTCCCATAATTCCCAATCTAATCACTGAGGAATGGACCTCAGAAAAGTTCCTGTAGCTGGAGCATACATTACCTTTTTAGTCTAAGAAGGAAGGGGGGGGGTACATGTAAAGGTGCCCCAACCTTTAAAAAATATTTCAAAGAAAGTTTTACTTGTGTGAAATAATAATATAATAACATTAAATTTATATACCGCCCTTCAGGACTTAATGCACACTCAGAGTGGTTTACAAAGTATGCTATTATCCCCACAACAAAACACCCTGTGAGGTGGGTGGGGCTGAGAGGGCTCCTAGAAGCCGTGACTAACCCAAGGTCGCTCAGCTGGCTTCAAGTGGAGGTGTGGGGAATCAAACCCGGTTCTCCAGATTAGAGGCCTGCGTTCTTAACCACTTCACCAAACTGAAAGATTTTATTTTATTTTATTTATAACCTACCTTTCTTGCTGAGTCTCAAGTCAGATTTCTGTGTATGTAGTATAGTGTAATGTTTCTAAAAAAAAAAAAAACTTTAAAAACCCTCTTAACCAAACTCCAGCATCTCTTGGCACAATTCTGTCCTAAAAATAAATACAGTGCCAAAATTGTTGTTCTTGCCATTCTTCAAAAGAAAAAAAAGTCTCACAAATATCACTGGAAAAAGAAGAGATGTTAGGAAAATAGACACAAGTATGTCAATTAAAACAAACAGAACACTTAGAAGCACCTAAAATGAAGTTCATGTTTGCTGTAGTGTTGTCTTTCTTCATTACAGGGATGGAACAGGAGCACCAGTGATGAAAGGTAGCTACAGCTGTGATTCTAGTCTGCACCATACTAGTCTGTGCTCATGTGCTCCTGTTGTCAGGTCTAATTGGTGGCCCTTAGAACTAGCTTGCCCGTTTGGTTTGGCTGGGATTCCCTGGTTTGCCCTTGGTTGTATTGGACTTGCCACATTGGCCCATAGTTCCACTGAGATTCTCTAATTTGATGTTGAACTTGTTCTGCTTGCATTAGGAGGCTTTTGGCCATGGTTGTTTCCTCGTATCTCAAGAAGTGAGCTGTGACTCATGAAAGCTCATACCCTGCCACAAATTTTGTTATACAGGTGCTACTGGACTCTTGCTCTTTTCTACTCCTCTTGGGTGTTTGGCTGTTGTCTTTATCCTGGAGAAAACATGGATTTTTCCCCATAGGAAACAGTGGAGACATTAGAACATAAGAAGCCTGCTGAATCAGACCAGTGTCCTGTATAGTTTGGTGTAGTGGTTAAGAGTGTCGGACTCTAATCTGGAGAACCAGGTTTGATTTCCCACTCCTCCACTTGAACCCAGCTGGATGACCTTGGGTGAGTTACAGCTTCTAGGAGCTCTCTCAGCCCCACCCACCTCATAGGGTGTTTTGTTGTAAACTGCTCTGAGTGGATGTTAAGTCATCCTGAAGGGTGGTATATAAATCGAATTTGTTGTTGTTGTTACAGTGTCCTGCTGAATGTAGTAGTGTCCTGTCTCCCACAGTGGCCAAGCAACTATCGAGGGCCAACAACAGGGTGTGTGAGGGAGTGTGAGGCCTTGCCCTGAAATTGCCTCCTGGCACTAATATGCAGAGGTCTACTGCCTCTGAATGTGGAAGTTCCCTTTAGACACCATGGCTAGTAGCCACTGTTAGACCTATACTCCATGAATCTATCTAATCCCCTTTTAAAGCTGTCTATGCTTGTGGCCATCACTATGGCAATGAATTCCATATCTTAATCCCCCATTGTGTAAAGAAGTATTTCCTTTTGTCAGTCCCGAATATACTGCACATCTGTTTTCTTGGATACCATCAAGTTCTAGTAGTAGGAGAGAGAGAAAAAGTTCCTACTGTCTACTTTCTCTACCCTGTGCACAATTTTATAAACCTCTATAATGTCCCCCCCACCCAGGTCATCTCTTTTTTAAACTGAAAAGTCCCAGACTCTTTAGCCTTTCCTCATAAAGGGTGCTCCAAACCCTTAATCATCTTGGTCTGCTTTTTATTTCCCCAGTTCTGTAGTGTCATTTTTGAGACATAGTAACCAGAACTGCACACAGTATTCCAAATGAAGCCACCATAGATCTGTGCAAGGATATTATAATATTGGCCATTTCATTTTCAGTCACTTTCCTAATAATCCCCAACAGAGTTTGCCTTTTTCACTGCTGTGGTACACTGGCTTGACACTTTCATCAAATTACCCACTACGATCCCAAGGTCTCTTTCCCTCTCAATTTCAGCTAGTTCAGACCTTAGTAGAATATACTTGAAGCGGTGGAGTTAAGAACATAAGAACATAAGCAAAGCCATGTTGGATCAGGCCAGTGGCCCATCCAGTCCAACATTCTGTCACACACAGTGGCTAGAAATCCAGTGCCATCTAAAGGACTGTCAGTGAGGCCAGGACACCAGAAGCCCTCCCACTGCCTTCCTTCCAGCACCAAGACAACAGAGCACCACCTCCCCACAAAGAGAATACCATCTATCTCCTGTGGCTAATAGCCACTGATGGACCTCTGCTCCATATATTTGTCCAGTCCCCTCTTGAAGCTGGCAATGCTTGTAGCTGCCACCACCTCCTGTGGCAACGAATTCCATGTGTTTATCACCCTTTGTGTAAAGTAGTATTTGTTCCAATATGCATTTTTCACTTGCCTATATTAAACATCATTTGCCACATTGCTGCTCAGCACCTGACTTGTGGAGGTCCTTCTGAGCTCTTCTCAGTTGGCTTTTGTTTTCACCATTTTGAACAGTTTCATATTGGCCACTACTCTGGTCACCCACAGTACCAGATTGTTTTTGAACAAATTAAATTAAACTGGCCCCAATTCCAATCTTTGTGGGAACCCACGGCTTACTTCCTGGTATTGTAAGAATTGTCCTACTCTTTGTGCTTCCTGTCATTTCACCATTTTTTAATCCATGGGAGGCCCCATCCTCTTATTCTATGACTGTTAAGGTTACCCAGAAGTCTTTGGTAAGGAACCTTGTCAGAAGCCTTTTCAAAGTCCAAGCACATGTCTACTGGGTTTCCGTTATCTGCATGCTTGTTCACTTTCTCAGAGAACTCCAAAATATTGGTGAAGCAGGAATTTTCTTTGCAAAAGCCATGTTGTTTTTCCCTTAGCAGGTTTTATTCCTAATAACTAATTATGTGCCTAAAAATTCTATATTCGATTACAGTTTCTATTAATTTCCCTGGGACGGATGTTAGACTAATTGACCTGTAATCACCTGTTTCCCCTCTGGACCCATTTTTTAAAATTGGTGTTACCTTTTCTTTTTTTTAATAAATTTTTATTGGATGGGTTGACATACATTTTACCAATATTTTTACAACATATTTCCCCATACATTCATATATGCAGCCCACCCCCTCCCCCTCTCCCCTTTTCTATGTAGACTCCCAACAGCACTATGACTCCTTTATTTCTTATCGTTAACTCTGTTACTTTCATTTGTCCCTATAACTAAAGGTAAAATCCTAACTTATTGTTTCTTACTACATTTCTATAATTATCAATAGACTACCCTTATTCTATCAGAACCCCCCTACTTCCACATAAATTGATTCTTCTTTATCTTTTCATTTCCCCTTTATACAACAGTTTAAATCTAATCTTCCACCTATTACAATTTGTTTCTTTAACCAGTTACATATACTTAACTTCAGTCCCTTAATCAGCACTTTAACTTGAAACTAAAAACTTATTTCTTCAAATCATTCCGTCTATAGTTTCCATCTCTTTTACAAATAAATTTAACTTTTACATTTTCCCAATCCAAAACACTTTACTTTAATTTTGATCCCTAAGATAACACTTTAATTTAAAATTAATAACTTATTCCTTCAAAAAATCCCTTCTGTAATTTCCATATCTTTTACACATAAATTTAACTGACATTTTACCCTCCCATTAAAATTTTTTTTTTAATTTTATTCTCCTTATTTTCTTGTCACTTAACTTATTTAACTCTACATTTTATATTTTCCAATTTGTTCATTTATCTTAGATTATTAATTTCGTTTGACTTTACATTTTAACCATGAATTCCATGTAGCTTAAAGCTAAAAGCTTAGTCCTTTAAGTAATTGTGTTGTCGAAGGCTTTCACGACCGGAGAACGATGGTTGTTGTGGGTTTTCCGGGCTGTATTGCTGTGGTCTTGGCATTGTAGTTCCTGACGTTTCGCCAGCAGCTGTGGCTGGCATCTTCAGAGGTGTAGCACCAACCCATATGCAAAAGAACCTCCTCAGGATACAGTGAAGCCTCCCGCCATTAGCATTCCACACCCTGGGAAACTCTTACAGGATGACTCAGCTCAACCCCACCCCTCCTGAGTAGATATAAATGACCTGCCAACATCTTTTCCACACTGTGACACTGAGAGATCTCTGTCTTTTGGTGCTACACCAAAAAGGTGTAAGAGGAATAAGAGGAATGGTGGGTATCCACTTCCTCTTGTCCTCTCGTTGCTATATCTCGCATTGTTTCTTTTGTTTTCCTTCCGAGGTCTTCCTTGCTGTTTCCCCTTCCTTCTTCTTGCTCTCCAGATTAAGCCTCTCTAGGCAGTGCCACTCGCTGTTCTCCTTGCATTCTATTCTCTCGTGATGTTTGCTCCGCAGCTTCTCCACCTCCTCCCTGTTCTCACTGCCGGCTATCTCTCTCCAAACCACAGGTATGTGTAAGCAAAAATTATTTTCACTTCTTTTACACTTTATAGTCTATCAAATTTCAATTTTTCCTTCAAGATGCCTTGCTCCTTTCTTGTTCTATCAGCTCAGTCCACAATTTTAACTTTTGATTAAATTCCTCTTCTCATTTTAAGTCTGAAAGCAAGATAAAGATCTTTTACCTCTATTTGTTCCATTTGGGTCTTTCGTGCTGCCTCCTTTGTTTCCATTTGGCCAAATCTGGTTCTGAAGCTTGGTTTCTTGAGACTTTATGCCAAACAAATGACTCAAAGAGTACTGCAGAGATTTTAGCTTGCCCTTCTCTGAGGGGACCTCAAGGTGATGAGGAAAATCCTATATCCAGGACCTTCCCTACTGCCGAGATCACTCTCTCTCCGGGACTCGTAGCGTTCTAGCTCCTCTTCTACCTGTAGAATAGTGGCAGCCGGTGATCTGAGCACCTGGCCTGCCCAAAACAGTCACTCTTGATAGTCCAGCTCCCTGGATCCACGTCAGGTCTCCATTAGCCAAACCGGAATTTGTGGTAGGGTATGAACTACAGAGTGGCATGAACCAGGAAAATTCTGAACTGTGCTGTTTGTGATTTGTCATGTTTCATGAACCATGAACTTCCATGACATTGCCCGGTTCGCAAACCGGTTTGTTCGGTTCATGAAAACATCACTTCTAGGTCAGCAGAAGGTCTGCAAACAGCCCATTACCCCCTTACCTCGTTGCCTAGGAAACTGATTGATTGGTGCTAGGCTGTCTGCAGTGACAAACCAAAATACGAACCAAACAAAAATCACCACAATTCGTGAGAAATGAGCTCCCACAAACTGCCAGTTTGCAAACCACAAACCAGCCCGGTTCATGACGAACTTTGGTTTGTATTTCAATTCGTGCCCGCCTCTAGTGTGAACCTTCATGAGTCACAGCTCACTTCTTCAGATATACGCTGTGACTCACGAACGCTCAAACCCTACCACAAATTTTTATTAGTCTTATAGGTGCTACTGGACTCTTGCTCTTTTCTACTGCTACAGACAAACTAACACAGTTAACCATCTTGATCTACCTTTTCTACTGTCCAGTATTCTAGTACAGTGGTTGGTTTTAGTGACAAGTCATGTATATGCATTAGTAGATCAACAATCTCACATTTGAGTTCCCTAAGTACTCGCAGATACATTTCCCCAATAGGTCTAAAAATTCATCCCTCCTCAGTTTTCACTCAGTTCTTCAGCCTCCTTTCCTGAACATAGTGGCTGCAGTGAGGGTAGATAACCCCACAGTGAATACAAATGCAAAGAATTCATTTAGTTTCTCTGTCAATTGCCCATCTTGCCTTTAGCAATCCTTTTACTCATTCAAAGGCCAACTGCTTCTCTGGCTGGTTTCCTGCTGTGGATATATTTAAAGAAATGCTTATTGTTTGTCTTGATGCTTTTAGCAATCCAATTGTCAAGTTCTCTTTTCACATACTTAATTATTAACTTATTCTTCTTTTGTGATACCCTGTGGTCCCTACTGTTCACTTCATTGGATCAAACCTTCCACTTTTTAAAAGAATCTTCTTGTTTTCATGGCTTCTTTGACTTGGTCCGTTAACTATGCAGGCATTCCCTAAGACTTGGTGATACCTTTCCTAACCTGGGGAATGCATTCTATCTAGGCATCAGTTAGTGTGATTTTAAATAACTTCCAACCATCCTCTAAGGATTTGATTCTCTTGGGTTTCCCTTTCAGCATGAATACTAGTATTTATGCCCAATATTAAATCCAAATCTGACAAATACCAAGTAGGGGTGTGCACTTCGGGTTCTTGGTTCGGGAAAAAAAACCTGAACCAGGCCCGATTCATAAAGATTCGGTATTTCTGAATCAGGGCCAGTATGATGGCCCCGATATGGAAATACTGCATCAGAGCTTCCCGAAGTGACTTGGGTTGCTTCGGGAAGCTTCAGGGCCTTTTTAAAAGGCTCCCTCCCACCAACACCCCACTTACCTGACATCCTGGCGGCGGCACAGGCAGCGGAGGTGCCAACCGCGGCCTTTCCTGTTGCCCTGCTGGCTGCTGAAGTGGCAGCGCAGGCAGCTGAGGCACCAAAGCGGCAGCACAGGTGGCTGAGGTGCCAACTCCAGCCTTCCCTGCCGGCCACCGCGGCAACACAAGCAGCAGAGGCACCAGCTCCGGCCGTCAGGTGTGTAAGTGTTACTGTGTTATGTTTAGAAATGTGTGTTTGTTTTTCTTGTTTTCTAGGTTTGTTGTTTACTGTCTTGTGGTGTGTAGATTATAGTTCACTCACTGGTGGAAGACAATGATAGAAGGGGACAGAAGTGAGGGAATTCCATAATTTTGGTGCCACAGCCAAGAAGGCTCTTCCTTGTGTTGCTACCCATATAGCTTTGGATGGCAGGGGCACCAGCTCCAGGGCCCCTTAAGATAGCCTATGGGAGTACGCAGTCCCATAAAAATTAGTTAAAAATTATGTTAAAGTGGCATGTTACTGCAGCTGTTGCATTACTGCTTGTGCAAGTAAAATTGCACATGTAAAGAAAACAAAACTTGCTGGTCCAGGAGAGTCAGCAGAATCAGAGATTAAAGTCCCAATCCTAAAAGAACACCCCTGAATACAACATTGGCTCTTTTCCCCCTCACCTAAATCCTAGCTCAGAGACTAGTGAAAACAAGTCTCTGGCCTTACCAGATGTTACCTCAGAGTCAAATCTGCTGAGTCACTACAAAAGTTACAAACTGGTCTGAGTGTTTAGATTGAAGCCAGGGATCGAAGAAATTTCTAAATATGGCAACTAATCTAAATTATGTGTAGTTGTATTTTGAAGATTAAGTTGAAATTTTTGATCAGTTTCAATAGCAGTCCACATATAATATACATTGTAATAGTCTACTGTTATTGTGATCGGGCTCTGTCTAGAATAGTTGCAAAAGTTACAACTGTGAATGACACTTCATGCCACAGATCCACTATTCAAAATAGGTTCAATGCCACCTCCTGGAACCATTAAGCCACTTAATAACTTTCTGCTTAGTAGGACTGAGTTTCAGTTTATCAGTTTTTATCCAGTTCATTGCTGGGTCCAAGCACCTGTGCAGCACTTCCAGTAGAGTTGTAGACCTGCAAACTGTGCAAAACAATTATTCAGGAGGGCTTTCTACCCAGGCTATAGGACTGTGTCATAAGAAATAACTCAGAGGGTTGCTTTGGTAGGAACAAGGACTATATGCTATGCTATGGAATACTGTATGCTAATGCAGATATGTGCCACTAAGGAGTTTCCATGTTGCTTAACATGACATGTAAATTAGTTATGAACTGTTTGAGAAAGATTTCATCTCTATACTTGACTTTATGCTTATCTTCAAATTTTCTGCAACTGTGCTGTATTGTAGCTGTTTTCACTGAATGTACTAACTGTTGTTCATTATTGTAACTGCTCGGTGAATGTCCTACCTGTTGATTGTCTTGTATTTCACTTGCATTGTGTAATCTGCCTTGGATCTCAGTGAGAAAGGCAGACAATAAATAAATTAAATAAAAATAATTTTTTTAAAAAAAATGCCACTTTTTACATGAGCAAATCAGATTCCTAACCATCCAAGTACCAATGTATGTTTCTAAATATGGGCACAAACAGCTGTATCTGACTATAATATGGATCCAATATTTACCTCTCAGTAACAGCAAATTGCCCTTCTTCAGTAAATATTTATCTGATGTTTTATTACAGAGTTCCTAAAATCCAACTGGAATGATTGTTCATGGTAAATATGGGAACTTCACAATAAATATGGAAACTTTTAGCTTCATAACAGTGTAGTCCTATGCAGTTACTCCAATCTAAGCATGCTAAAATTGCATTATATGCTATGATTTTCCTGTGCTACAGTGTAATTTGCATTAATTGAAATCATTATTTGCAAAGTTTACAATCAGTCAGATTCTAAAATTCAGTCCTGATAACAAGAAAGTGTTGCTGTCATCACTTATATGAGAGCCAATGTGGTGTAGTGGTTAGAATATCAGACTAGCAACTAGGAGAACCCGGTTTGAATCCCCACTCTGCCAAGTGAGCTTGCTGGGTGACCTTGGGCTAGTCACATACTCTCAGCCTAATCTACCTATGGTTGTTGTGAGGAGAAGAGAATTATATAAGCCACCTTGAGTCCCTACTGGGGAGAAAGGTGGGGTATAAATGGAATAAATATAAATAAAACATAATATGCAATCATGTTTTTCCAGTATCATTACAAAGAAAAAATGCACATCTCAGAATCAGGGGATTGAAAATGTAAACGTGAGTTTTTTTTAAAGCACCAATTCAGTGTAGTCTTTTTGATAGGGCCCCAAAATTATTGATAGAGGAAAGTAAGTTTACTGTTAAAATAAATCATTTGTGTAATATGAGGTGAAAGGCAAGTGCTGCAGAATATCAAATTTAGGAAATTTGTCTTCATTTGATTATAACTTGCCTTTATAACTAAAACTATCATTCTAGCAATTTGATTATTAAAATAGTTTAAACTATACATAAGTACACTGTGCAATCCCCATTTGTACTGTGACATAAATGGATTTAACCCCCCCCCCCAAATTATTTCCATTTCATGCTGCTGCATCATTAGAATTCTAATTATCTCGTCAGGTTTTATTAGAGTCTACTGAGCTTTATGTAATTAAAGAAATTTTAAAATATTTTATTAAGTTTTAACAAACTTAAAATACATATTGAGCATGATACAGTTCACCACAGCATCCATATGTCCATTGAACATAGAATTATTCTCTGTTGTCCTTCTCATGTATTTGTATATACCAGCATCACACTAAACTATTATAGGAAATAGAAGGCCTACTGTGTGTGTGCTTTTCCACCTCCCAACACCACCTGTTTGGTCAAGGAACATAAGCTCCACCTCTCATTTTCCACAATAGCCAGGCACACTGAGTGACGCAGTAAGAATGAGGGAAACAAAGTGTCCGGGGATGAGCCTCCCCTCCCTCCTCGCCGCCGCCCCCCCCCCCGGCCCCACGGGCCCCAAAACTCACCCAGCCGGGGAAGGCGCGGCGGCGGACGGGCGCGGCCGCGGCAGTCGGCTCGGCGGACGGGCGGAACGCCGTTGCGGCGCCGCGGAGGAGGCGGCGGCGGCAGCAACCCGGTCGGGAGCCGGTTCCCACCCCCTCGCTGCCTCGCGGCCCCGGGCGAGGCTCGACCTCGCAAGCGCGGGCCTCGCGGCTGCGCCGCCTCGCCTCTGCCGCCGCCGCCGCCACCGCATTGGGGCCATCTGCCCTGGCGGCGTCCGCTCCGGCGGCCGCCCAGCCTGCCGATTTGCTTCCCCCGGGGCGCTTCCTCCCGGTTTAACAGCCCTGGGGCCATCTGAGGCCAATCCAAAGGGAAGCTGAGACCCCTGGAGCCAGCGTACAGGCCGCCTGCCCGGCCTAGGTAGCAGCGGGACACCCCCCCGGACCCGCCGGCTGCACAGACCGCACCCCCGCCACGACGGACCCGACGGACGCGGCGCCCCCTGCTGACGGAGAAACTCACACAAAGCTCTGTTATATCATATGAAGACACCTCTGTTACAGGTGCTGTTGTCATAGTGGTCTTGATTGATTTCAGTTAGTTCGATCCTACAAGCCCGTAGGAAAATCACAGAGGCTGATTTTCCCAACTTTCCCATGCCCCACACCAGCTCCCTAAGATGCCCAGAGAGTAGATATTTGAAATCCTAGAGAGTCTGTAGAACAAAACATAATGAAGTATTCCCATGTGACTGGTGTCAAAAAATCTCCCAAACCCCATTAAAGAAGAGACATGGCTATTAAACAATCCAAGCATTTATTGATCAGCTTCAGGAATAAAGTTCTGAAAAGAGGTCAGATGAACTGTTGTGCCTTTGCAAGCTGCATTGACACATCACAGAAGCACACAGAGCTGTTCCTATCACTTCTTGGCTCTGTGGTGATGAAACAACTCTCTGTTAAACTGTGTGATATAATACAGGAATAGGGCTAGCTGGCAAGCATATAGCAGAGAGTTATATGCACACTGGTCACAGCAACTGTTGGACATATATTGTAGCCTCAGCGGTTGGTTAGCACTGTACTGTGGACGGTGACTTTCCTGTCCACTGCCCTATTGGAAAACTGTTTGTTTTTCAGCTGCTGTTACTGTGCTGCTATATCCAGTTGTACTGCTGTATCATTGGTTATTAGTTGTATTGCTGCCGCCAGGCAAAAGAGTGCTGCTATTATGATGTTTTAATGTTTTAATATGGAATGTTTTAAAATGATTTTAAGATTGTTATTCGCCCTGAGCCCACTTGAGGGGAGGGCGGAATACAAATATGATATAAATAAATAAAGAGTAATGTTCTGCAGTAGCAACGAACAGCATGTGAACTCAAGCACTCTATGCTTGGTGTGAACTACATATCTGAAAGAATAACACGATCTGGGTGCTGTTTAAGTGTCACGTTCCCCCTTGGTTTTCCCACATTTTGAGATCACCTGTTGGAGAAAACTGGATCAATATGTAATCCACCTTGGGAATCAATAAGATAGATGGGCTATTAATTAATTAATTAATTAATTAAAATATGTACCCATGTCATGTAAAGAGTTGCATTGGAACCCTGTCTGCAGTTTATATTAGGGTTGTTCTGTGTGACTCTGATCTTGCAAGGCATAAAGGCTCATGAGTCTTTGGCAAGTAAAGGTTGGAGTGGGGTGGCTGGTAATCACCCAGAAATGCTGTGGTCTCTGCTTTCCTCAGCAAAAGGTACCATCTTTCTGTTATGTGCATGTACTCCCTGTGTAAAAGATATTTCTAGCACTGTTGATGGAGAAAGCCAATGCACAGCTGGTACCTGTTGCAGAGAAGAAAAAGATATAGCAGTAATATTTTGAGGCAAAGGATCCCCTTCTTTGTAAAACTGTGTTGGGTACATTGTCCTTGCACCCTCAAATTTGGGATCCTCCAGACTACGAATGCCATGAAATCCCCCCAGATTTGGGATGCCTTGAATTTCTCAGCAAACCTGTTTGGCAATTGAATTTACCTTGTTTGACACACAATCAGACTGAACCAATCGGGGATATGTTTGGATTGCATCAAGTACCTGAAAGAGCTGCAAGATTTTAATCCAGTAGCACCTTAAGGACCAACAAGATTTTCAAGGAATAAGCTTTCAAGACTCAAAGTTCCCTTTGTTGAACAGATGCCAAACTGTTTTACATTGGCCTCTTAGTCAAAAGCCAACTCAGAACTGATTAAGGGATCATCTCCAAGCCAGGTTCTGATCTGCCCAAAGCACAGTGAAGTTGCAAAAAGGGAGAGAAGCAAGAGCCGCATCACATTATGTGGGGACAGATGCAATACTTTTAATGTCTGTGTTGCAAAAGGGAGGAGAGAAGGAGCTCATTTTGCTCCCCTCTATCCTAAGTGGAGACAAGCAATGCAAAAGGGAAATGCAAAGAGCTCATTTCCTTTTCATATGAGAAAGAGCTTAGCTGGGCTTCTGATTGTACACATACCTGGCAGATAAATTTACTACATCTCAGTAAGGCAGCAAAGTTTCCTGGATGAGAATCAAAAGAACCTAACTTCCACCTACACAGCGGAGGGTCAATTGACCCCCCCCCCCAAAAAACCCTTTGCAGTGTATATCAATTGGGGGTTGGTTTCTGATAGCTGCAAGTAGCCTGTTGCCATGAATATACATAAACAGGTTGCAAACCACCAAACAGCCCATAAATTAATTGGTTGACTGATCACCACTGGTGAATGGGAAGTGAGACAAACATATGCAGGCATCCCTAATCCAGTTCAGTGTATGTATCCTTTGATGGAGTACCTGCCAGCATTCTGAGCAAACTATACATTATGTCTCTTTCCTTGTTGTATTCTCTAATGCTACTGTGGTTTTTTACACAGCTCTCATTTGTTTCTGTATGCTTGTTGCCAAGCCCTGTTCCCATTTAGATGACATGATGTACACCATCATCCTTTAGGGATGATTCATCCCAAACTAGACTCTCTCCAGGTCTATTTGGTTTTCCCACAAATCAGTTTAAAAGTTATTTTGCTGGTAAATGCCAACAGTGTGGTTCAAGTTGAGCCTGTACCATTTATACAGACTTGGCTTCACAGAATCACAAAATCACAGAGTTGGAAGGGGCCATACAGACCTTCTAGTCCAACCCCCTGCCCAGTGCAGGATCAGCCTAAAGCATCCTTGACAAATATTCATCCAGACTCTTCTTGAAAACTGCCAGTGAAGGGGAGTTCACCACCTCCGTAGGCTGCTAATTCCATCTTTGAACTACTCTGACCATGAATTTTTTTTCCTAATATCCAGCAGGTACCTTTCTGCATATAATTTAAGCCCATTGCTTCGAGTCCTATCCTCTGCTGCCAACTGGACCAGCTCCTTGCCCTCCTCCAAATGATAGCCTTTCAAATATTTAAAGAGAGCAATCATGTCCTCCCTCAATCTCCTCTAAACTAAACATAACAAAGGCCCTCAGCCTTTCCTCATACGCTCAGTCTCCAGACCCCTTATCATCCTCATCACTCTCTTCTGCACCCTCTCAATTTTGTCCACATCCTTTTTGAAGTGAGGCCTCCAGAGCTCCACACAGTACTCCAGGTGCAGCCTGACCAAGGCAGTATAGAGAGGGACTCTGACCTCCTGCGATTCCGATGCAATGGCCCTTTTGATACAACCCAAGACTGAGTTTACCTTTTTTGCCACCGCATCACACTGACTGCTCATAGTTAGTTTTCAGTCCACTCTTACTCCAAGATCTCTTTCGCATACCCTACTACCCAGAAGTGTATCCCTCCTCCTGTATTTGTGCTTCACATTTTGTGGCCTAGATGTAATACTGTGCACTTATCTATGTTGAATTGCATCCTGTTCACAACTGCCCACTTCTCCAGAGTATTCAGGTCTTGTTGAATTTTAACTCTATCTTCTTGAGTGTTTGCCACTCCTCCCAATTTGGTATCATCAGCAAATTTAATGAGTAGCCCATTTACCCCTTCATCCAGATCATTAATTAAAACATTAAAAAGTACCGAGCCCTGTGGAACCCCACTGGACACCTCCCTCTAATCTGATGAAACACTCGATCTTGGTCTGACAAGATCTGTTGGGGACAAAGCCATGTTGACTTCCCTGGATCACTAAGTGGTCCTTCAGATGCTTACAGATTGATCCCTTTAAAATCTGCTCTAATATCTTCCCAGCAACAGAAGTCAGACTGACCAGCCTGTAGTTTCCTGGGTCATCTTTCTTTCTTAAAGATTAGGATAACATTCACTCTTCTCCAGTCTTGTGGCAGATCCCCAGTCCTCCAAGAGGCCTTGAAGATGATGAACAGAGCTTCTGCAAGCTCTGTAGAAAGTTCTTTGAGCACTCTTGGGTGCACACCATCCAGCCCAGTGGATTTGGCTTTGTCCAATGCAGCCAGGTGCCTCTACACAACCTCTCTGTCAATGTCAACTAGCCCCCCAGGTGTCCTGTCAGGTCTACTACCATCTCTAGATGGGCTCAAGTTCTTTAAGGAGAAAACAGAGGCAAAAAAGTCATTAAGCCTGTCTGCTTTTTCTCTGTCCTATATCAGAATTTCTCCTTCCACTCCCAACAGTGGTCCAATTGCCTCTTTTATCTTGCATTTGCTTCTCACATATCTGTAGAAGTTTTTCTTACTGTAGTGAGCCCTCCTGGCCAGACCCAGCTCGTACTGAGCTTTGGCCTCTCTGATGGCTGATCTGCAGTACCTAGTAACCCTCATATATTCCTCTTTAGAGGTCTGTCCTTCTCTCCATTTCCTTAACATTTCCTTTTTCTCCCTTAGCTTATTCTGGAGCTCTCTGTTCATCTACATTGGTTTCTTGGAGCACTTACCATGTTTTCATCTTGCTGGAATAGTGAGGGCTTGAGCTTGCAAAAGCTCATGTTTGAGAAGAGCCCACCCTTTACTCGCTCCTTTTCCTTCCAGCACACTCCCCCACAGAATGACTCTTATCAAGCCTCTGAGTTCATTAAGTTGGCCCTACGAAAATCTAACCTACAAGTCTAGCTACAAACTTCCTTGCCCCCTCACCCACAGCAACTGGAATTCAAGGAGGACATGGTAACTTCCCCCTAAGGTCCCCACCACCTTCACCCCATCTACCAATTCTTCCTTGTTGGTTAATATTAAGTCTAGTATGGCTGAGCTCCTTGTAGCTTCCTCCACCATTTGAAAAAGGAAGTTATCGGCCAGGCAGGTCAAGAAGCATGACAAAATATCCGTTATTTTCCTCTCATTCCATGATTGTAATATTTTCTCTAATGTTTGCTGATTTGATGGTTGTTGTGGGTTTTCCGGGCTGTATTGCCGTGGTCTTGGCATTGTAGTTCCTGACGTTTCGCCAGCAGCTGTGGCTGGCATCTTCAGAGGTGTAGCACCAAAAGACAGAGATCTCTCAGTGTCACAGTGTGGAAAAGATGTAGGTCATTTGTATCTACTCAGGAGGGGTGGGGTTGAGCTGAGTCATCCTGTAAGAGTTTCCCAGGGTGTGGAATGCTAATGGCGGGAGGCTTCACTGTATCCTGAGGAGGTTCTTTTGCATATGGATTGGTACGATGTGCTAATCTTCTCTGCAGGGCTATTGTCGGGGATAGAATGTTTTGTTAGCCTGGTGTTTTTCAGAACTGGAAACCATGCTCTGTTCATTCTTAAGGTTTCTTCTTTCCTGTTGAAGTTTTGCTTATGCTTGTGAATTTCAATGGCTTCCCTGTGCAGTCTGACAAAGTAGTTGGAAGTGTTGTCCAGTATTTTGGTGTCCTGGAATAAGATACTGTGCCCTGTTTGCGTTAGGCTATGTTCAGCCACTGCTGATTTTTCAGGGTTTTTTTTTACACAAAAACTCCAATCACCACCCCCGACAGAAAAGAGGCATAATGAAAACATTAGTGGATCGTGCAAGACGGATATGTGAGCCGCGCTTTCTCAATGAGGAAATTAATCATCTAAACCACGCACTTCAGGCAAATGGCTACTCCAGAAATGAAATCCGAAGAGCAATCAAACCCAGGATGAATCAAACAACCAAGGAAAAACAGTCTCCTACAGGAAAAGTGTTTTTGCCATATATCAAAGGAATTACTGATCAGATGGGAAAGCTTATGAAAAAGCATAACCTTCAAGCAGTGTTCAGACACACCCGAAAAATACAACAGATGCTACGATCAGCAAAAGACAGTAGAGACCCCCTCACCTCTGCAGGAGTATACCGTATACCCTGCAGCTGTGGACAAGTTTACATCGGTACCACAAAGCGTAGCATCCAGACAAGAATAAAAGAACATGAAAGACACTGCAGACTTGGACAACCTGAAAAATCAGCAGTGGCTGAACATAGCCTAACGAAAACAGGGCACAGTATCTTATTCCAGGACACCAAAATACTGGACAACACTTCCAACTACTTTGTCAGACTGCACAGGGAAGCCATTGAAATTCACAAGCATAAGCAAAACTTCAACAGGAAAGAAGAAACCTTAAGAATGAACAGAGCATGGTTTCCAGTTCTGAAAAACACCAGGCTAACAAAACATTCTATCCCCGACAATAGCCCTGCAGAGAAGATTAGCACATCGTACCAATCCATATGCAAAAGAACCTCCTCAGGATACAGTGAAGCCTCCCGCCATTAGCATTCCACACCCTGGGAAACTCTTACAGGATGACTCAGCTCAACCCCACCCCTCCTGAGTAGATACAAATGACCTACATCTTTTCCACACTGTGACACTGAGAGATCTCTGTCTTTTGGTGCTACACCTCTGAAGATGCCAGCCACAGCTGCTGGCGAAACGTCAGGAACTACAATGCCAAGACCACGGCAATACAGCCCGGAAAACCCACAACAACCATTGTTCTCCGGCCGTGAAAGCCTTCGACAATACATTTGCTGATTTCTTCTTGTTAATAGTTTAGATATGATATTTTGAAGATATTCTAGTTCAGTAATTCCCAACATGGTGCTTACCAGTGTGTTTCCTGGTACCTATGTCCTTCTCTAAAATGAAGATCCAGGCACAGCTTTTCTCAACCTCATTGGAGCAGGAAGTGTTTCAGAAGAGTGTAGGACACATCACCTTTATATCTTGCTTATTTGCTTTTAAGAATTATATATATTCCACTTTTCTCCCTGACTGGGGACCAAAAACAGCATTTCACATAGTTTCCCCCCTCCTCAACTTAATCCTCACAACAACAAACTTGTAGGTTAGGCTGAGAGGTTGTGACAGGTCCATGGTCACCTGGCAGGCTTCTGTGGCAGAACAGAGGATTTGAACCAGGTCACCCCAGGTCCTAGCCCAACACTAATCACTATGTCATTCCAGTCCTTAGGAAATCCTTGTTCAGAAACAGCTGTCTCTGTCATTTCAGAAGATACTTGGCTTGGAATTTCCCAGTGTTTTGTGATTGCTCTACCCTCTTGCCATGGTACCCAGTTTGTGGCAGGCAGTCAGTGGCCTCGAAATTCCAAAAGTTTAACAAGGTTTGGGAACCTCTGGTAGTGTATAGCCACTGCTGCTCTATTTCATTTTTAATTTTTGTATGGCCTCTAATATCATTTCTCAGATTTTAATAGGATATCTGTGTTTCCTGTGGAGCAGTTTATTTTATAGGCTAATTGTGTAACCACATAATCACTACAAAAAGTACTATTGCCTTTAGAGGAAAAAAAAAACATCAGGCAAAGGTCTCAAAGAAGTCATGGCTGACCCCCCCCCCCAGCGTCCAATGTGTTTGTTTTTTAAAAAATGGGATGATTTGAAATCTTTGTTGCATGAACAGAAAAGAACTTCATCTCGTGCAGAAATTCATGGAGGATTTCTGCTGATTTTTTTTTCTAGTGCAACCTTCTGTACCACATTTGTAAGTGTCTCCTAAATCTCAGAATTGGCTTTTGGGCAGGATAAAGGACTGTTGTATGAATGGGAAGGTGCCAAGGATCCATTCACCTGGTAAGGCTCCACTAGTAGTTCATTGAACACTATCATGTATTATGTTCTTGTGCGGTACTGAAATTATCAGTAAATACAGCCCAGTAGGTGAATGGAATACTCATAAATATCTATGATCACAAAGTAGATGGGCAAGGAAACCATGCTCCCCTGATACCAGCATGATGGTTTAACCTAATTTTATGGAAAAACATGACCAGTTTACAGATTAATACCTTCATGTGAGTATGCAGAAGATTTGGTCTCTCAGTTTCCCTTACCTTATGTCACAAAGGGTATGCTGTATATGTATCCTGCACATGATTCCAGTGACCAACAGGCTATTGACATACATGTGTTATTGTCCCAGCATGCAGCATTTACATAGTCTAAATCAATACGGAGCAGAGCAGACTAAATATAATCCATCCAGGGGACTACATGCCTCTGATTCAGAGAAGCCTTTCTAGCCTTTCTTTTTGTTTAAGATACTGAAATGATTCGTAACTCCTCTGATTTCATATGACTCATAATTTTTAAGAAACCTTCCTAGAACTAGTGAAAGATGGAAGAAATACTGTGAATTACTGTGTGACTAAAGTAATAAGAGATGATTGTGCCTAAATCGTTGGCGTAGGAAAAGGGCTATAGACACTTTATCTGAGCCCACTGCTTTAAGACATGCAGCTGCCATAAGTACAAGAATACACATGAATGAAACAAGAGCCCGCTTCCCTTTGCTCAAATAATCACAGGTGGCTAGTGTTCATAAAACTCTGCTGATGTAAGTGGAGTAAATTCAAACATACCGTTTATTTTTGTCATCTGGTTTGTCTTAATCATGATCTAAAAATTCATTTATAAGCCTGTATACAAAATGCCATGTTTATATCAATATCATATGCCACTTGCTTGAAACAGTACACATTAAAATGAAGAACAGAAATCTGTGTAATGGTCAAAGACAACCAATAACAAAACCACCAAATTCTAGTTGTCAAACATAATTTACTATGTATATTTCTTCATTTTTTTGATAAACCAGAAATTATTAAAATTAAAGTGATATGGGTGAATGTTTATGGCTCCCTATTAAAAACTTGACTTACAGCAGTATCCATTTAAGTTTAAGGCAGAAGAAAATCATAGAGAGATTTCTGTGCAGTGGCCTGGTGACTTTATATCCTCTTGTCAAACCTCAGCAGTTTTATTTGTAGTGATACATGCCGAAGAAGGTTGGAGGTTAAAGTTGATAGGAGGGCCAACAGGAAAGCCAACCAACTTCTTTCAAAAGATTACAACCTCTAACATATTAGTATCTGTCGGCAGTTGCTGCTGATTTTACAAGTGCACATTTTATATACTCCTTAAATTGAACCCCAAATTCTAGATCATATGAATTAAGTAAATGCCCTTTGCACTTTTTTTAATAGTTCCAGCCAGGCTTCTAACGTTACCAACACACATGCTATATCTGATTTAACAATAATTGTAACAAGACCAAACATGTTTTTGTAACCAACAATATGCTTCACAAATTCTATTGTTTTTCCTAAACATCTGTCAAAAAAGTCTTTTTAAAGAAAGTGAGACCAGTGGCTGCGCAAAATGTTAAATGATATTTGATCACCTCTCTTGATGTCTGTCCTGGTTCCACACAAGGTTTTGTAATGAGGCATTCTGGAAAGCAGAACCAGTTCATCATGAACTTGTTTCAGTTCTTGAATTTCGACTTTTCTGCCAGGAACCTCTACTTGCTCTCTACTTTTTCATCATCTACGGTGCAATTTGGGCCAGTATGTGGAACTGTTCCAGTATGTGTTCAGTATGTGGCTGTTTGCTTTAACCCTAAGGGTAACATTCAAAAATAATTCTGAAGGCCCTTTGAAAACAGCAGCCCAGCTTCTTAAGGCAATTTAAATGCCACTGTGTAATGTTACCTGTGTTTGCTTGTAGTGTAATTTTTCTCTCCTCCTTTCCTTCCCCTTCCTTCTTGTCCTCTATCTTGGTAAGCTTCATAAATGCAGACAGTAGTTTGTATTTTTATTGACTTATATGCATCTGATATTTCACATGGTACTACAAGTGCAAGTGCCTTTTTGCTCATCTGTCTACATTCTGTATGGCACAGTTTCTCAAGTCTGTGTGTGGCTTTTAGAGGTGGGAGAGCAAAGGAAACCCCAGTAATTAAATTTCTATCTTGGGAGTAGCTTGGACACATTCTGAGCTTTTTCTTTAGAACACTTGCTCCAAACCATACTTTCCAGCTATATGGTAGCAACTGAATACATATTGAATCTATTTATAAAAATGGATCTATTGTGTGGATCTGCATATACCCAACTAATTGCAAAAGTAGATGTTGCATAGTTAGAGTAACGGTTCATGCATTGTGTTTTTTTGGAAACAGCAAAAGGTTTATTTTTCCTTTCAGTTATTTTTCCTATCTGTTTAAAACTAGCATTATAATCCAATTCCATAATAATTAAAGATGCAAGAAAGCCTGTAAAAAAGTACATTGCTTCTACTATTAGTTCTGATACGATCTATAACAAAGACCATCTGAAATGGCTTTTAGAAGATAATACCAACTGTCCAATCCTGGTCTGTCTGTCTATATTTCTATGAAGTGTAACAAAGCAGCTATCATTCAGAAATGTATCAAATTTGCCTGCAGAATAGTGTGTTATATACAAATAAGTTTTGCTTAGTTGCAAGCTTTTGTACAACTTTTTGCTACCTCAGTGAAAGATACATAAAGAAAATTTGCTCATATATCAGCACATACAAAGTTAGTTTGTACTTGTTATACTAGGACATTTCTATCAATTATGCTTTAGGATTGTAGCTTCAGTCATTGCCACCTGTGGTTGCTAATTTTTGTTATGTAAAGTGAACTGCCTTAAATGAGCACTGATAGTGAAATCCAAGTGTACTGCATGCAAGGCTTTATAATAGTCTAGTCTAATTAATTTTAATTTAAGCTTGACTTGCTTATGGTTTGTTTTTGTGTTACTTATTTAAAACAGCTTATTCAATACCTGAGTTTGATGCATCAAGGAATTTCATCATTTTAATTATTTATGCCCCACCTTTCCCTCAAAGTGGTCTAAAGCAGCTTGCAACAAATGCAAAATCAGAACAACTGAGAAAATCCAAGTCTGAGCTGAAAAAGAGGAAACAGTACTTACATTAGCAGGGGAAGGGGGAGCACAGTAAGCAGATACTTCTGTTAGGATGACAATTGGATCATGGGTTCATATGGAGAGAGTCTCTCAGATAAGTATGTCCTAGGCTGATCAGAAGTTAGAACAACTCCTTAAATTGAACTTGGAGGCAACCAATGAAGCTATTCCAGAATACATATTAATCAACTTGCCTTGGTCAAATGTGATAACGTCATACTTTTTAAAAGTATAAGCAATCTTGGTGAGTATTGTTATAGAAAACTTATTCCAGACGTTATTTTACTTTCTTTACAAATCCAGTGAATTTATGTGCAAAGATGTGTAACTTCATCTTGTGCAAGTTTACCCCAATTATGACTAAATTAAGTGGAACATGCTTCGAAAATATGTGTCTTGCTCTTACATGCTTTGAATATAGCAATGATGGAATTATATAAAAGTTGACAAAAGGAAAAAATGGGTACAGAAAGGAAAATAAGTTTGTCATCATGACTATAGAATGTTGAATTTCCATTTCCATGGCATTGATGCACGTTTGCGTAGGTGTACTTAGTAAATCTGATAAGAGTTTCAGTAGAAATTCTAAACATTTTCAGTCACAGCAAAGATATCTGAACAATGAATATTCCCATGTTTCTCAAGAAGTTTTCACATGAGTTTAAGCATGGCCACCTAGATTTTTTCTACCAGTTTCAGTCATAAGGAAAAGTTCTTCCAAACTATGTGTGTAAGAGAGTCTTTATTGTTTATCACTTTTGGGAAGTTTGTATGTTATGCTATAACTGTCTGAGCAAGCATGCTCTGTTACTATGAAGTCCATAATGCCAGGTGTTGATAACTTCTGAGATTATCAGTTTGAGTTTGTATGACAGATCAAATGGTCACATGAGAGTACAAAAAATTCATCCTCCCAGTACAAGGTCATTGATTATGTATAATGATCAGAGTCCACCAATAGGTAGGAATGTGAACAACTGACTCTCTATGCTGCACCATTAAGTAGGCACAATATTATATAAGGAGTTAAATAACTGATGAGGTGGCTGATGATCCCCCCCCCCCCAAAAGAATGATTAGGTATCACTGTTCTAATTAAATTGTGACAAACTCAAAGGAATTATAAGACTTTAAAATAGAATGTTTGTATGAATACTACCATCAATACTACAATATGACTTTGCATAAATATATAATTAAATGATTAACAATAGAAACCTTGCTAATGGAAACTATAGAGGAATTTTTAGAAACTCCTTTATTATGTCATTTATTAGATGCAGTTCTTTGATATAGCAAAAGTATGTTAATGTGTCCTGAGGTTTATGCTCTATAGATAAGATAGCTATTTAATTATTAAAATGCAGAACAAACAGAATCGATTATGGAAAAGGAAATTGTGAAATACCATATACCAGTCCTTTTCTATTGAACACTGCAACTGTTTTTGGAACATGCATGAACAGATGTAAAGTATCCCTATGCTAACCAGTTTAATGTTTTAAAATTTCTAGTTTCTGAAGATAAAACTTCAAAGGAGGACAGACCTATGTTTATCCCCCTTTTAAGTTATAGTTTAAGTGCAGTGTTTTACGTATACATAGTCATCATGACAGTTGAAAGAGCTATGAGAAAAAACAATTATGTCATTCCTTCGAAGTATTAAGTAGACGAGATAAAGTATTTTAGAAACTATACCTAAAGTTGTGGTGCAAAATCATATCCAAATTACTTATGAGTAATTAACTTTATAAATGTATAGGCTGGAAAAGATTTGCAGAAATTATTTTTCTTTTATTTTTTTTACATACACATATACACAAACACCCCATCATTTTCTATTTTAGCAGTTTCCACAATTTAAACATTAGATTCTTTGTGTTTGCTTTCTGTTATATTAGTAGTGTGTGTTTTGCAATTCTAATCTTCACATTTTTCTTTCTTTATCACCGAAGTAAGCCTTTTGAAGCCGAGGAATTTTTCACAGCAATATTGACAGTGTTCACATTTGCATGATGACAACCAAGGAATGGAGCAGTAATTTTTGAAATTGCAGAAGTATTTAGAACACTGATAAAAGCTGAAATATATTTTTGATGGATTGAAGTTAAGCATACATGATTTTTCCCTGCTGTCAAAAGGCTCTGAATTTAGTGAATATTTGCCTGCTGTGAGAATGCAAGATTAACATCACAACCATCACCCGGGCACCCAAACCCTGCAATTTAATAGCTTTTTAGGTTCTTTCCTTTTTCTAAACAGCAATTAATCTCATTTTAGTACAATTTTCTCGTTTCTGAAGTTGCTCATTGAATCGCTGTTTTGTTCATATTTGGCTTCAGCTCCTCTGCATAGTCATTAAAGTCCCAATTAATGTCACCTTTAGCTGAAGAGTACTCATTTTTATTGAGAAAATGACAGTTGCTGCCATGAGTAGTGCAGTGTAATATACATTAATTGCCCTGTAACACTGGTAATTACGAGTTTTTCAAGCCTCTCAGTAAACTGTCATGCCTAGACAAGACTGTGCTAAAATAGATTACTCATTAGGGAGACCTGTCCTGTTTTCTGTTGGGTTCTTAGTGTTGGTTTAAAAAAAAATCCTGAGCTTGAACAAATAGTTGCCAAAAGCAATTTCCTACAACAACATGCTTCTGTTGGGTTCTCCACCCGTCACTGAAGTCTGCGGTCAGCAAACAGACAGGGTGCAGAGGACTTGTGAGATGTCGAGATTTGGACAGTTTTTGTGTGATATACATGAATAAGCTCTGCAGCCCTTAATTCAGAGTTTTAGTGTTGTGGTGTGCAGATATGTATTATATTACAAAACAACAACTAGTACTGACAGTGTTTGATTGGTTAAAAATCATAACCTCACACTCTCAGATGCACTGAACTTATTAAACTTATAGCTAAATAGTTCCAAATTCAGAAATTAGCAGGTCTGCTGAAGGATATTACATTGAGGCTGATTTGAGGTGTATTTCCTACATTTTTAGATTATATGGCTGATCAACATTGTGCTAATAGTGTGAGTGAAATAATTGCTTCTCAGTATCACCCTTTAATACGTGTTGTTAAATATGTGTCACACCACCAACTGAGCAGAAAAATGAGGTGCTTCTAATTTCAGAATGAATGTATTTTTCCTCCCTTTCTTTAGTACTTGTTTTTTTTTAACATAAAATAATCGCTTTTAAATCCATTGCCATACTAAATCGAATACCTTTGTTTTATCTTTGTTGCAACACCTGCTTTAGGCAATCTGCTCTTTCTTTCTCTCTAAATGAATTTTGTCACAGCCTTTCATATTCTCTTGTAGTGATGAGCTAATGAAAGTAGATAGTACAATTTGTGCTGACCAGGTAGCAACTGCCAGCATACAGCTGAGGATAGTTTAAAGAAATAAATAAAATATAGCATTATATCACTGATTTACCCATTACACGACATTAATAGTGAGAGACCTTGGTGTGTTTATCTGTTTGTATTGGTGTGCATTTATCGAATTGTTTATGACAAGACTAATTGGGGTAATTGTAGACACTGAAATTACCTGTCAACTATATGTAACCACACTCCCTTTCTTTCTGACAAATGATGACAACTGAGGGACCCCGTAGCATTACTCATGATGGCTTTTCGAGTGGTAATAAGGACAATAGGGGCCCTGGCTAATTTGACATGGACAGCCTTCACAACAAGAAGCCAGCTAAATGACTTGTCAGTAGGGGAAAGAAGTCGGAAAAGTAATGGAGTCCCCCATGGCGCTCTGACAGGGAGATGAGGCAATTTCAACAGAAAGTGAAAAGGCTTCAGTTTGTCAAGTATTTAGAACAATCAGAGAACAGCTAGAGGCTGGAACCTGACAATAAATTTGTGAACCATGGTAGCAGTTTCATATAGGTCAGTTATTTCATAATGGTTATGCAGCTTTTAGAGGTTTCTGCTTTCGTAGCTTACTTCATATCTACCAACTGGTGCTTTGTCACCTTAAATTTGTGCTTTGCTTTTACACAGTAGGAATAATAGTTAAGGTTACAGAGGAACAGAAGTGTAAGACAGCATGGTTTTCAGACCCCAATCTGCTGAAAAATAAACAAAAATCTAAATAGCAATACTGTGATAGCTTCCATTACAAGCCAGTGGTGTTAACACATTTGTTACAGTAGCGGTATGCAACTTTTGTGTGAAAGGAAACATTTCTAATTCATGTTTTATTTATAAATTAATGAAATTAATCCTTTTTTATATTTTCATGCTGCCGTGTAGAATGTTATAAATGTAAGGCTCAATTCTTGATTTTTTTTTAAATGTATTCCAATTTTTATGGTTTTTATATATGTGGTTACAGTTGTGCAACTAATTATTATACAATAATGGCTGTTTCATTTATTTTTTTGCTAAAGGTTGGATAATTAATAGATTTTATTCTGATAGTTCAAAAATTTTATATTTTGCTTACTGTTTTAGAGTGTAGTTTTGACTTATTCATTTTTAGTGAGAAATTGACTGAAAATGAGTTTAATACATCAGTTGTGATTGTGCCGTGCCTGTTTACTTCAATGCCTCTACTTCTGTCCTTGGGTTTAATTACCACTTTTCAAAAGAAATCCATGAACCGCGGTTTCTCATGTATTTGTTGATAATTGTTACTCATTTCTATGGCATTTTTAAAAGTACAGTTAAGTGCTTATCTATTCTTATCTATTCTGTATGTATGTTACCTACCAACATGTTTCAAAACAAGCAAAGATTTCAGATCTAGTCTTCCACACACTGTATTGCACACACATCCTCCAGTTTTCTTTCTTTGCTGATCATGTAGTAAAGGAGACTACAGAGAGAGAGAGATTCTATCGTGAACTGATTTCTGTATTCATATTTATTATATTTATTTATTTATTTTATTTACACAATATTCTGCCTTCCTCACAGAGACTCAGGGAGGATTACTCATTATAAGTAAATATACAATGCAGTTCTAAGCAGACTTACTCCAGTCTAAGGCCATTGAAGTCACTGCATTTAGACTGAACTAACTCTGTTTAGGATTGTACTCAAAGTCACCAGAATGGGATGTCCAATAAGCAATGCAATAGGATTAGGATAGCAGATATCTGAAACCAAGCAGGAATCTAAAAACAGAACTGAAATAAAGCATAAGTGCATGTTAAAAGATGCAGAAATTACATAAACACAAAATTACATAATAGATCATACAAACAGCAATAGATAGCACATAGTCCTCAGTAACTATCCCTTTATTAACACATCTTTGTCAACCATTTTATTCTATACTATGAATCATTAATTCAGTACGGGTTTATACAGTAGTACAATATAAATAATATCATGTGTCTGCAATATGAATTCATAGAACATATACTTGGATCCTACAGTTCTCTTCCACCAACAGTAGTAGCAGTGTGTTTGTGTTTCTGTCTGTGTGCATGTGCGTGTGTGTGAGTGAATATTGTGGCTATTATAAATTCAATAAAAAGATCATTGTGCACATTCACAGGATATCCTTGAAAATGTGCACAAATGAACAGTACTAGTAGAATAAAATATTTCCTTGTTAACGTACTTGGATTCAGGATGATGTCAGTGAATATGCGGACCATCTAATTATCAGTAGCATATTTCAAATGTTGTTCAGTTAGAATGCATAATCTCCACTTGGAGACAATGCATATTCACTAGTTAACATATGAAATTTATATCATTCAACATACCTTGAAGATTAAATTCCTTGGAGGGGAAATGTATAAAACTCCCTGATCATCTTCCTAATATGTGCAATTCCTCTGTAGTATCAAGTGTATTTGCATAATAGTCAGTTTTTATCTTGTCCATTTAGCTCACATTAATGGATACATATCTAGTGAATTCTCGAGTATATGTTCAGTTGGGTAGCCATGTTGGTCTGCATTAGAAGCGCAAGATTCAAGTTCAGTAGCACCTTAAAAGACCATCAAGATTTCCATAGTATAAGCTTTTGTGAGTCAAGCTTCCTCCATAGTAATAAAAGGTCACAAGATTAGAGATGCTGTTTCCACTGCTGAACATGTTCATAAGACAAGAGGGGGGCCTGTAATGATTTGGGGAGGAGATCTGTTTACCATCGCACCCCCCCCCAATTCCTACCTGTACCCCAGGGCTCTGAACCAATCCATGTGATTTAAGACTTATTCAAATTCCAGAGATTACCAGCCAGTCATAATCCTGGGAACTCTACTGGATGGGAGGGGGTGAGCCAGCCTCAGTTTAAGAAGGGAAAAGAGATACTTTCCCCCTTAGGGAAAATTACAGCACTGTACAAGGACATCAGCATAGTCATGCTTTTTGTTTTGGCTTTTAGTTAGGATTTGGGGTCAGGTTAGGGAAGAAAAACTGTATTTAGTGAAATAAACAAAGCACCCTGTGAAGGGCCCATCAAACTTGTGTACAGGTTAAGGATGTCGCTTTGGGTTTCCAATTTGGGAAAAATACCCAAATCGGACCCAAACTGTAAAGATTCTGGCCTCGATTGGGAAATCCCAGATCAAAGCTTCCCGAAGCATTTGAGTTGCTTAGGGAAGCTTCAGGCTGGGGCTGGCTTCAGTTCGCAGGCAGTGGGGATCCCCCCCACGCCTGCCAGCTGAAGTTTAAAAGGCCCTTTCCCTGCCACTTTGTTCAACCCCTCCCCCCACTTCCAGCCCCCAACCCCCAACATATTAATTTACAGCTGGGGAAATGTATAACTTCTCGTTAGTACAGTTGGGAGCCAGTTCTGCATTCTATACCAATTATTCTATATGTAACCTTTAATGTGTTACACCTTACTTTCCTGTAAATAAATGTTTGTTGTTCATCTGTATCTTATCTGTATCTTATCTATCATGTCAAAATAGCTGTCTTAATGAGATTATACATACCTCACGATTAAGTACTATTTTATTTTCATAGGGTCAGATAAAGAACCTTTTTAGGGAACACAGAGATGACATGCAACCAACTAGTTGGGTAAAGCTTTTATCTCCCATTCTTAGTGATTGTGAGCAGCAGGGTGGGGGTTAAACAAATAAAAGGAGAAGCTAGGGTGCGGGATTTAGACAGCCATAAATCCAGAAGGCAGTTTCCTCAGTAGTCCCTCTCTTCTCCTCCTCAGTCCAATCCTGGTGTAGATTTGCACATGTCGTTTCCCTATCACAACCACCATCTCCCTTTTTTGAAGTATGTACATGCACAGATGTGGCATCTAACTTGGAGAATATTACTCCTTCCCCCTTTTTTTAAACAAAGTTAGATATACAGAGCCCTAAATGACAGTTAATGCTGTCTTCATTGTGCAAATTTTGCTGTTCAAATGGGGTAAAGGTTTAGGGACTGCGGTTTATACTACTGGATATAGGTCATGCTGCCTGATGCTGTAAGAGGGTCCTACTATCTAATTTTTGGATCATTAACATTTCTCATTACTACTTATATATTTTTTTCAGTTCTGTTTTCAGATTTTGGTTGGTTCCAAATTTCTACAGTACAAATCCTATTGCATTGTTTATTGGTTCTCCATCCTGTTGATTGTGCTGAGTTACTCTGTGTCATGCGGCTTGAGTTCCAGAGAGAAAGGTGGACTATAAATAACATGAATAAAAAGCAAATAAATAAAAATCCTTAGCTATTTTCTGTTAAATTGAAGCCTTAAACTTGTAGATAAAAATGTGTGTCATTCATCTTCTGGAAGTCAGTATCATCTTGTCTTTGCTCTGTTTTTTTCCCCTGTAGATTTGAGCTGTAACATTACTTTCTCCATGCCTGTGGAATCTTCCCTGTTCAGCCCTTGTAAATCTTTTTTGATTGTCGTAAGAGAGATTTCATGTCAAAGTGTAATATTATATTGGTAGTTACTTTAAAGCAGACATTTGTACTCTCACTGGTAGCAAATGATACATATTTCATAAGTGTGGGTCAAAAGTCTACCAACCATTTGCTTTGTTTTGGGTTTGTTTTTTTTTACAGGTACTATATGAACGGTGCTAAGTTGATATACTTCTCTGGGAAAATTGTTCCTACATAAGGCAATCAGTGAGAATATTTAACAAAGGAAAGTGTAGTTTCTGTCCAGTTTTCACAACTCCTCAGCCCTCCCCACCCCCTTGGCTTTAAACAAGTGGTTAGGGTATCAGTGTGTGAGAGAAGGCACTTGAACCCAAGTGTCGGAAACTCTAGCACCCTTCCCTTCTATCCTTCAGGTAGCCTGCCAACAGTCAGACAGTGTGTATCCCATAAGATCCAACAGCGGTCTGAATCACTGAAAAGGAGATCTGTGTGTGTGCACACGCATACAGAGCAATTTTCTCCCTCTTTCCAGCCCCACCTAACCCCTTTAGCTTGACTAGGTGTTTGGTATCTATCCACAATGAATGTTCAAGTGCCCCAGTATGAGTTCTTTATAAAAGAAACAGGTGTTCCTTACCTACTAAACATCCTATGCAAGCTATGAGCACAAAAGCATGGGAAAATATGGTGGGACACTGTACAGGTGATACAGAGGTTTAGGAAATAAAAGGTAAAAAAGAATACTTGCAAAGTTGTGCTAGTTACTGAATGGTCTTGGCATTTCACTCTGAGAAATGGGCACAAGACAGCCAGAGCTTAAACAAAAGATGGTCTCTCATATTGATGCAGACTTTGCCTCTGTTCCTTCTCAATCCTGTGGGTTTGGACAGCTTACACAGAGTGAACTAAACATACAACTCTTTCCTTCCTAGATGGGAGGGGTTATGAATGACCAATCCTGTACTGAGAGTGCTGAGTTACACATTCTGCCAATGTGTACACCTTTGACCAATTATGCCATGTCAATCACACTACTACATTTTAGGACTTCAGGCTGGCATGTTAAAAGTAATCCATATTCCCCAGTCCTGACAGAATGGCCAAATGGCTCCTCTCCCTCCACATTTGTAATCATAAAAGTGTGAGTTTCTTCCTCTGAGCATATCATGGGGATTTTATGGCAGAGATCACAAAAGAGTATATGTATTTTCCAAGGGCAGATAGTCCTCTGTTCCATTACAGTCTCAGGTAAAACTGAACATGAACTTAGGACAAAAAATTGTATTGAACCTTTATATATGGTACCCACATTGCTATTTGAAAGTACTAGTTGAAATGGGATCCGAACAATTTTTTAAAAGAAATGTTTGTTGCTGGTGTGAGCTGCCCTTTTCCATTTGCACACCCTTTTCCCTGCCTGCTCAGCAAGCAGTGGAAAGTAGGAAAAGGCATCAGTGGAAAATCAAGGTGGAGGTTCAGCCATGTTCTTCTACTTCTTTAGGATTTGAAAATGATTGACAGGATCTCCAGGTTGTGATTTAGAAATCCTTCTGACTAACTGTAATGAAACTTGATTAGAAGTAACTATATCTAAGATCAAAAAGAGTCCAGTAGCACCTTTAAGACTAACCAATTTTATTTTATTGTAGCATAAGCTTTCGAGAATCAAGTTCTCTTCATCAGATGCCTGATCCGAACTGGTCAAATACAGAAGAGGAGGGGAGGGGAAAGAACAGGACATATATCACAAGAAGACAGAATGCAATTAGTGTGAAGGCAATCAAAACATTCCTTTGCTTGTAAATGTAAACATCTCCTTTTGGTGTGGAGTCAGTTTGCCAGCAGTGAAGGTATACAATTCCTATGTAGTATAAGCCCTCGATAACCACAGCTCTCCCTGCCAGCTGCATCTGACAAAGAGAACTGTGGTCCCTGAAAGCCCACAGGCACTCAGGCTGAGATAATTGACAAAGCCCACACCAGGCGTCTCTGGGCTCCCCCAGACCACGCCTCTGTAAAGGAAATCTGTTACCTGTGATAATGTGATAACCATTCATAGTCTCTATTCAGTCCCAGCTTGACAGAGTCAAATTTGCATATGAATTCCAATTCAGCAGCCTCCCGTTGGATTTTGTTTTTGAAGGGTTTCTGTTGAACCACAGCGACTTTTAAGTCTTTGGTGGAATGTCCTGGTAGATTGAAGTGTTCTCCCACTAGTTTTTGGACGTTTCCATTTCTAATGTCAGATTTGTGTCCATTTATTCTTTTGCGTAGAGGTTGGCTGGTTTGTCCAGTGTACAGAGCAGAAGGACATTGTTGGCACATGAGGGCATATATCAGATTGGAGGATGAGCAGCTGTAAGAGCCAGAGACAGTGTAGTTGATGCCATTGGGTCCTGTAATTGTATTCCCTGGGTAGATATAGGGGCAGATCTGGCATCTGGGTCTGTTGCAGGGCCTGGTACCTGTGCTGGTGGCCCTGCAGCCCACTGTACTCAAGTTTGCGGCAATGGGAAAAGCGACCGCTCCTGCCATCACATATGTCTCGCCAAGGTCTACCCTGCTGGTCACCCGGAATTGGCCCAGAAGATGTACGTAGTCTTAGATGGTCAAAGCAACCGGTCCTTAGCCAGCCCGGAGTTCTTTGAGCTCTTCAATTTACAGGGAGACGAAACTCCATATATCCTCAGGACGTGCGCTGGGGTCCAGCGCACGGCGGGGAGGACAGCTATCGGGTTTCAGATCGAACCACTCAATGGCGGCAACCAGTTCTCCCTACCAACATTGTTAGAATGTGATGCCCTACCCGGCGATCGCGACCAGATACCGACACCAGAGGTGGCAATCCATCATCCCCATCTACGACCGATTGCAGATCAAATTCCTGCCCTAGATCCAGATGCACAAATCATGCTTCTGCTCGGAATAGATGTCTCTGATCTTTTGGCCTGCCATGAGCTGCTCATGGGACCCCCTGGCACTCCACACGCCCAGAGGTATGATCTGGGGTGGGTCATCATAGGGAATATCTGTATTGATCGTCTGCAGATGCCAAGCCAGGTGAGTGTCTTTGCCACAACTGTCCTAGATAATGGGAGAGCCTCACACTTGAAACCATGTCCAGAACACTTCACGCTGACTGAACAGGACTATGACTTAGGAGCTACAGTGTTCCAGACAACCAAAGAGGACAACATGCTCGCCCCATCTAGAGAAGACAAGCAATTCCTGCAGTTAATGGAAAGGGAACTTCAGCAAGACGACTCCGGGAGTTGGATCGCCCCACTTCCTTTCCGCACGCCTAGACAGCAACTACCCAACAACCATGAACAAGCCTTATCTCGACTCAATACCTTGCGCAGAACCCTGGCAAGAAAGCCCGAGATGAAAGTCCATTTCGTGGAATTCATGGACAAGATGCTGCAGAATAACCATGCAGAAATTGCACCTCCACTACGAGAGGGAGAAGAATGTTGGTACCTGCCATTCTTTGGGGTGTACCATCCCCAAAAGCCTGGCCAGATCAGAGTGGTCTTCGATTCCAGTGCCCAATACCGGGGCTTCTCGTTGAACAAGGCCCTCCTAACTGGACCAGACCTGACCAACAGCCTACTTGGCGTACTCATCCGCTTCAGGAAAGAAGCCGTAGCTGTCATGGCAGACATCCAGCAGATGTTCTACTCCTTCCTTGTCAGAGAGGACCACCGCAATTACCTACGATTCTTATGGTTTAGTGACGAGCAACACAGCCAGACCGTCACAGAATATCGCATGAGAGTCCACGTGTTTGGCAATGGACCATCCCCAGCAATTGCTAACTATGGGTTGCATCAAACTGCACGCATAGGAGAAGGGAGGTATGGCCCGGACGCAAGGCGATTTGTGGAACGGGACTTCTACGTGGATGATGGGCTGAAGTCCTTGCCCACTCCAGAGGAAGCTGTGGACCTGCTAAAGAGAACGCAACAAATGCTGGCTGCAGCTAACCTAAGGCTGCACAAAATTGCATCCAACAGCACGAAGGTGTTAGAGGCATTTGCTCCGGAAGACCACGCCAAGGGGTTACAGGATCTGGACTTGGGTGGTGATGCTCCCCTCCTCCAACGCAGCCTTGGACTGAGTTGGGACCTGAAGAAGGACACCTTTGCCTTCCGAGCACCAGCCCAAGAGAAGCAGTTCACACGACGAGGAGTCCTGTCGGCAGTAAACAGCCTATTCGATCCCTTGGGGTTTGCTGCACCAGTGACCATCCAAGGGAAGCATCTCTTACGTACTCTCTCCCTAGGTACCAAAGACTGGGATGAGCCTCTTCCCCCTGACCAAAGGAAGGAATGGGAGGCCTGGAGAGACTCGCTCAGCTGCCTGCAAGCCATCCACATACCACGCACCTACGTGTCAGTATCACCTGTCGCCGCCTCACGCAGAGAGCTGCACGTCTTCTCAGATGCGTCAACGAAGGCTATCGCAGCCGTAGCATATCTACAGGTTGTCGGTGGGGAGAACCACGTCCACGTGGGTTTTGTCCTGGGAAAGGCCAAGCTAGCCCCTCAACAGGGACACACCATTCCACGCTTGGAACTATGCGGTGCTGTGCTGGCTGTAGAGCTTGCAGAAACAATAGAGAGAGAACTGGACCTTACGTTTGATAATACTACCTTTTACACGGACAGCAAAGTAGTGCTCGGATACATGCACAATCAAAGCCGTCGGTTCTATGTGTATGTTAGCAACCGAGTAGAACGCATCCGGCAATTTTCACGCCCTGACCAGTGGCGACATGTCCCTACGGATCAGAATCCGGCAGATCATGCAACGCGGTCTATTCCTGCCTCTCAGCTGGCTGGGTCCTCCTGGCTAAAGGGACCTGACTTCCTCCTGCATCCAGACAACTTGTTATGGCACAAGGAGGAACACTATGAGCTCTTAGACCCAGACCACGACAAGGAGGTACGGCCTCAAGTCACTTGCATGAAAGTGGAAATACAGACCAGCTGCTACCTGGAAGCACGGCGATTCGAACGCTTCTCCAAATGGACGCCACTTGTACTAGGGGTGGCACGCCTCATCCACTTCACTCGTCGCTGGAACAAAGATCCGACCCTACCAGAAGTGCAACGCAGGGCAGAAATCCTGATCCTCCAGAGTGTACAACACGAGTTCTACTTGGAAGAACTTGACAGTACCAAAAAGGAATTACCTATACCCAAGAACAGCACGCTACTCAAGCTGAACCCCTACCTTGATGATGATGGTCTGCTTCGGGTAGGAGGACGCCTCAGGGCGGCTGATGTGGCCCCCACAGTAGCGAATCCAATCATCCTTCCAGCTCGACATCATGTGACTGTCCTCTTGGTGCGACACCACCACGAGCGGGTACATCACCAAGGACGCCACTTCACAGAGGGAGCCATCAGAGCAGCAGGTCTATGGATCGTAGGAGCAAAGAGATGTATTGCCACAGTCCTACAGGCCTGTGTACAATGTCGGAAACTCAAGGGTCCCCATCAACAACAGAAGATGGCTGACCTGCCACCGGAACGACTCAGTACCGAGCCCCCTTTCACCAATGTTGGACTTGACGTGTTTGGACCCTGGAACGTGGTGACGCGCAAAACCAGGGGAGGACAGGCCAACAGCAAACGATGGGCAGTGCTTTTCACATGTCTGAGTATCCGAGCCGTGCATATTGAAGTGATCGAGTCCATGGATACCTCCAGCTTCATAAATGCCCTCAGAAGATTCCTTGCCATACGGGGACCTGTCAAGCTATTGAGGTCTGACCGTGGAACGAACTTTGTTGGCGCCTGCAAGGAGCTGGGAATCAATGGAAGCACAGATCTTGATCCAACCCTCAGCAGCTACCTGAGTGATCAGAATTGTAAATGGATCTTCAATCCTCCCCATGCCTCTCACATGGGAGGAGTGTGGGAACGCATGATTGGCATTGCGCGCAGAATATTAGACTCTATGCTAGCAGGGAAACCTTCTCTCACTCATGAGACCTTAACCACCCTCCTGGCAGAGGTGTCTGCTATCATCAATGCCAGACCTTTAGTTCCAGTATCCTCTGATCCTGAGAACCCTACCATCTTAACACCAGCCACCTTGCTGACACAGAAGACAGGCAACTGGCCTGCACCTCAGGGAGACTTCATCTCTAAAGATATGTTCAAGCAGCAATGGAGGCAAGTTCAACTCCTCGCTAACACCTTTTGGAAGCGATGGAAGCAAGAGTACCTCCCCACTCTACAATGCCGACGCAAGTGGGAGAAGTCCGAGCCCAACTTACGAGAAGGTGACGTCGTCCTCCTGAAAGACAAGGACGCCCCCAGAAACTCATGGCCCATGGGACTCATAGACCGAGTTCTGCCCAGTGCGGATGGGTTAGTCCGCAAGGTTGACATCCGTGTCGCTAGACATGACGGCCCGAAGATTTTCACCAGACCAGTCACCGAGGTGGTCCTGCTTGTACGGAAGACTGATCTTGAAGACTGAATCTCAAGCTTTGCATGTCACTGTTTTGCTTATCTTAGCCTGTAGAGTAGCATGCCTTATATACTCAGTTACGTATGTAGTGCATGTAGTATATGCTTAGTATTCTACTAGCCTTGCATGTTGGGGTGGAATCCACAGGATCCCAGGCGGGGAGTGTGCTGTTAGCCACAGCTTAGAAGCTTGTATTAGCTCTATAGCTTAGAAGCTTGTATTAGATCTATCAGAAATATGTGTGGCCTCTTTAAGGCTTTGAATGATGGGAATTGTAGTTTACACTGCCACCAACAAGACGAGGGATATTTGAAGCCCTAATGACCTTGTTCCTGTTTTTAGTGTAATGTTTTACAACCTCTCTTCCTCCCTTTGTCTGTACTGAGCATCTCCCACGAGGAAAGGGGGGAAATGACTGCGTTTACCGCGATCATCTTGAATAAACTACTGCTATAAGACACAAGAAGCATCCGTCTCTTGGCTGAACTGTGAGTTAGTTCTGGGTCAGTGGGAATGGAATCCCTTGGGTCAGCGGTAGCTAAAGAGGAGTGGCCACCAGCACAGGTACCAGGCCCTGCAACAGACCCAGATGCCAGCTCTGCCCCTATATCTACCCAGGGAATACAATTACAGGACCCAATGGCATCAACTACACTGTCTCTGGCTCTTACAGCTGCTCATCCTCCAATCTGATATATGCCCTCATGTGCCAACAATGTCCTTCTGCTCTGTACATTGGACAAACCAGCCAACCTCTACGCAAAAGAATAAATGGACACAAATCTGACATTAGAAATGGAAACGTCCAAAAACCAGTGGGAGAACACTTCAATCTACCAGGACATTCCACCAAAGACTTAAAAGTCGCTGTGGTTCAACAGAAACCCTTCAAAAACAAAATCCAACGGGAGGCTGCTGAATTGGAATTCATATGCAAATTTGACTCTGTCAAGCTGGGACTGAATAGAGACTATGAATGGTTATCACATTATCACAGGTAACAGATTTCCTTTACAGAGGCGTGGTCTGGGGGAGCCCAGAGACGCCTGGTGTGGGCTTTGTCAATTATCTCAGCCTGAGTGCCTGTGGGCTTTCGGGGACCACAGTTCTCTTTGTCAGATGCAGCTGGCAGGGAGAGCTGTGGTTATCGAGGGCTTATACTACATAGGAATTGTATACCTTCACTTTCTAACTACAGTTAAGCACATACTTAGCCCCTTTGTGAATCATAGTTATGAATGAGACTTCATTATTACATTAGTTTTCTTTATACAAATAGTTGTAATGTGAGTTATATTTAAATTTTCATTTGTGACGCAGAACACTTGAATCAGTTCAGGTGTTCCATTCCAAAAGTCCAAATAGAAATAAAATTTTAAAAAACTTTTCAGTATGCTACTTTTAAATATTTATTTTTTATTATATTTATGTTATTTATAGTTCACTATTCTCATCGAGACTAAAGACTAATACATAATATCATACATATATTTATAAAAAAATACCCAGTGCTATGGGTGTACTCTTCCCTTCACATAAAAGAGACAGCATAGCTAAAAGAAATAAGTATCCATTGTACACATAATTAATGTATGGAGTTCACTGCCACAATATACTGTGAGAGCTGGTGAATGTTTTTGAAAGGGATATGTGGAAGGGATATCCATTACAGGTATTAGTTCTTTTTTTCCCCTTCAAATACTGGCCAATGATGCAATGGACAAAGTCAAAGCAGACCATGATGGTTACACTCATTCCATATTGTTTATCTCAGGACATAAGTATAACAATATATCTAATTCTCAACATGGCCAAAACTGTGGATACTTTATTTGGAGACCGGAGTCATGAACAGACAAGACATATCTTTCTACAACCTGATAAAATCCCAGGTTTGCAAAAAAATCTGAAATCTAAAAAAAAAAGAAAACTAAAAAAAAACATTGGAGGTTGTGGTGGAAAGTGCCATCAAGTCGTAACTGACTTATATTGACCCTTGCTGGAGTTTTCAAGGCAAGAGACTAACAGAGGTGATTTACCATTTCCTGACTCTGCATAGTGACCCTGGTCTCCCTTAGTGGTCTCCATCCAATTGCCTACCAAGGCTGACCCTGCTTAACTTCTAAGATCTGATGAGATCGGGCTAGTCTAGACTATGCACATCAGAGCACCATGGGAATTAACACACACACACACACACACACCCCAAATAACAGAAGCAGCAGGTATAGCTTTGAGAAACAAACGAACTCTTTAGCCATTGCCAGGATTCAAGCTTTGGTTTCTGTGAGGAAAAGAGGAGGGGGCAGAGCCATTTCCAGGGTTGTTTTCACCTTTGAGGGAACACCTATGGGGCCCGGTCTGACAGTAACCACCTGGCAACTTGCTACCACCTGAGTTCCATGACCCACCCAAGCCTGGCTGCTTGCTAGTGTCAATGGCAGCCGTGCCATGAAAATCATCATACTCAGCCTAACTGACCCATCATACTCAGCCTAACTTACCTTATAGGTTTATGGTAAGAATAAAATGAGTGAGTGTGAGCTGTTTTGAGACCCTATTGTAGAGAAAACAGGATATTAAATGAAGTAAATAAATAAATACAGTTGAAAATGTAGGGCAAATAAAAGGTAGGTTGGTGTGTCGGTGGGCAGGAGAGGAGGAATCAGGGAAAAGTGAGGATATGAGAGTTGCCAGGAAGTAAGAAAGAAGAGTGTGCGGAAGATGAAAGAGGACAAATTGAGGTTCCCTCTACAAATCCTTGCAGATCCCCCTTACTAAGCAACTCGGTGTAGTTCGATTGGCATCACATAACTTGGTCAGACTTTCCCTGGAGAGAGGGAAGGAAGGAAAGTTGATATAGGGGGGACAAATAAAGGTCGATTTGCTGATGGGTGGAAAGGGGAGAAGGAAGCAGAAAAAGGGGAAAGAAGAAGGCTGCCGGGAAGGGGAAAGAGGAAATAGTGAGGGAGAGGAAAATGAAATCCTTGCAGGTCCTTTGTTTCTTCGAGTAAGTGAGAATTGTTTGGTTGTAAACATTTTTCAGTCTTCTTTCCATAGATTATGCTAACACAAAGTACATTTTTTTAAAAAAATTAAGAACTTAATAAAATAACTTTCATCAAATTAGACCTACCCATTTTAATTAGTATGCAACTGATATAAAATACAAGTTACCCATTAAAAGTCTCAGAAAACGTGGATGTTTCTACTTGCTGTGTATAACCATGAACTACCATGGAGGTATATTTTGTAACTATAGCACTGTTTTAATAATAATAATAATATTTGATTTATATACCGCCCTTCAGGACAACTTAACACCCACCCAGAGCTGTTTACAAAGTATGTTGTTATTATTCACACAACAATCACTCTGTGAGGTGGGTGGGGCTGAGAGAGCTCCTAGAAGCTATGACTGACCCAAGGTCACCCAGCTAGCTTCAAGAGGCGGAGTGGGGAATCAAATCTGGTTCTCCAAATTAGAGTCCCGCTGCTCTTAACCACTACATCAAACCGGCTCTCAATTAGTATTAGAAAAGACTAATTTGAGTACTTAGTAATCTAAATGTTTGAAAATAGGGCTGTATTAGATGTTCTCAGAGCACTGAAAGTTTCATACAGGAGATTTGTGGATATTAAGGTAATACCTGGTAATACATATGTTCTAAATATCTTCTGTCAGTAAATATGAAATTCCTTTAGTTTCTTCCCTGACCTGTCTAATTTCATAATTTGTTCATGGGCCTTAAGTAGTCAAGTCATGTGAATCAAGTAATTACTTGTGTGATAGCATTCAAATATGAATTTTATCTGTTAAGCTCCCTACCAAATCCTAAGTATTGAGTAAAATAGTTAATTCACTTATTTTGTATTTGGAAAGAAAATTTCTTTGTATTTGAAAATGTAAAGCAGTCCTTAAATATAAGAGAACATAATAAATTCAGCTGTGGCTAGGTTTGTTTACTTGTTTAATCAAAATAGTGGAGGGTTAAATAGTTGTTCAGAAACAGTTTGACAGTTCAGTTACTTGTGAGTTTATATGTAAAATTATTATTATTTATAATTATGCATATGTATACAGGGAAATTGAGAATGAATATTATACATGTAGTTTATTACAGATATTTTTGATGATCTGCATCTCTCAATGAGCCATTGTTTTGCTGTTCATTTTTACTTTGAGTTGCTAGTAAAATCTATCTATCTAATAGGTGGCACATGTTGTAGAGAAACACACAGTATCCTCATTTCCTCTAGATCAATCAGCCATGAAATAATTAACTGAACTTTTTGTTTTTCCAGCAGATTTTAAAGAAATACAATACAATTGAATTTGTCCAGGTTTTTTAAGCAGGGAGGGGCAGGGGGACATAAAAGATGTGACCTAAACATTTTATCTGGCCACATTCTCTTTTAACTGTTAAAATATCCTGAAGCACTCGATCACATTGCATTTTAATTTCAAAGCCATATGTTGTATTAGTGGAGGGCACATGTTATTGATTTGCACTCAGAGTTCCAAGTCTGTTTACCAGATCACAAGGCAGGCATATACAAGGTCTCTTCTAGGTCAAAGGCCTAGAGTCGACATCTTTCTGAAACTTTACCCTTGTGAAAACTAGAAGCTCTGATTAGCTCTGCCAACAGCCAATTGAATGGTTTCTTACTGTCATTGATTATATTAGCTTTACATTTATCAACTGCACAGGCAAACACTTAACCTATTAACATGAGAGTTGCACGGGGGGGGGGGGCTTTGGTTATTTTATGACTGCTCCTATCCTTGTAAGAATTGGGTAAGACTAGATGAGAATATACTGAAGAGATTTTAGCTGAACTTTTTGAATTTCTAAAGAGCATTTTGAGTGTTAGATTTTTTTAAAGATATAGGCCTAAATGTATAAAGTATTTCTCGGACAAACACATGTATCATACATGCACACTTACAAGAGAATTGAGGCTGACTGTTGCTAGTTTGTTGCTAGTTTTAAAACCGGGTTTGATATTGTATAATTTGTGAAGAAGGTCCATATACGCTATTTAGAAGACTCTATCCTGACCTTTTTTAGTGTTAAAGTACAACTGGCAGCATGAGAGGTGGCTATAGAATGAATACAAAACCTTCCTCATTCTCCAGAATAGAACATCATGCTGCTTGCAGATATATACAGGGAGGCAGGGAGCAGGAGAAAGGAAACAAGACTTGATAGTCTTGTTTCCATAGAACAGCAGCGTCGAACACTAAGAGGGGAGGCTAAAAACATTTCATTTAGAGAAACGATGAAACATCAGAAAAAAGCATTTAAAAACGGGAACGCATCCATAGTTTTGACATCATTACTGGGAAAACCCTGTCCCTAGTACTCATCATCCACCCCCTGTCTACTGGTGAGAGTTCACAGAGCAGAGCTTTTGAAGATGATCTTAAAATGTGAGCATATTCATATGACTTATGGATTCACATGACTGAAAGCAATCTTTCAGTACTTTGTGGATCTTTATGAGTAATAACCTGCACTTTGGACCATGGCTGCAAGCAAATGGAAAGACAGTATAGAACTTTTAAGACTGGCAAGGTATGTTCCTAGAAGTTGTGCATGTCAGCAATTTTGCTGATATATTTTGAGCCAATGATGCTTCCCAACATTCTTCAAAGACAACCCCATGTAAAGTGCATGGATCTTGACTCATGAGGAAGTTTGCCAGCTGGCATATCAGCTGAATTTAATTAATGTGATTACATGCTACTACAGAGCAAATATGGACCTGCATCTGAAGCCTTAGTTTTAATAGCATACCCAAGACACAAGCCTGCTTCTTTAAAGGGAGTTCTGAATCCCACTAGGCTGTATCTTCTTTCAAATTGAAGTCTCCCAAATGTTTCCAAAGCTGATAGGAGGGGAGGGGTCTCCCTTTGTGAGGACCCAATTGGCAGGGAGAGGGAGAAAGCCATTTGCTGGGTAGAGACTGGGTGGGGCGGGGGTAGGTGCATTTGGTCCCCCTTCTCACTAACAGAGTTAATTAATAATGTAAGGTCTCTCTACCCTTGGATCTGGATGGTGAATGTTGTTTAGGAAAACAAGCTGCTGCCCTGCAGGGTGAGCCCAGTGCCTTTCTGGTACTGAAAAGTATAAAACAAGACACACAAACTTTTTTGGTGGGAGGGGACTGTTTACAATTCAGTTTCCCAGATTTGGTTCATTTTTTCCATTTTTCCTTAATCGCAACCACTTCCTTCAAGGCAGAGAACATAACTCCATCTCTTAATAAGCATTTATGTCACCAAAGAGCAAGCTAGATAATCTCTGCCAGCTAGATTCAATAAACTGTGATGGACAGGGATCAAGCAAAGTGTTTACAGAACAAGGCAAGAGTGGCTAGTGTTCCTCTGCATTGCTTAAGCAGTGCCAAGGCTCAGAACAATTCAGCTCAGCCTATTGATGCTGGTAGCATTATGAGGAATGATAGTACCAAGGAGCTTCAAACAAAAGCCCTATTTTGTGTGTGTGTGAAGTGCTGTCAAGTCACAGCTAATTTATGGCAACATCATAAGATTCTCAATGCAAGAGACGATCACAGGTGGTTTGCCATAGCGTCCTTTTGCTTCCTTGGTTGCATCCCATCCAACTACTGATCTGGCCAATACTGCTTAGCTTCCAAGATCAGGTTGGCCTGGGCAATCCAGGTCAGGTACTGTTCCTCTGTTAATTTTTGCACAGACAGTGGTAGTGGTTTGCTCTTGTAGCATAGCATATTTTCTCATTTCTTCACAATTTTTTTTATTATTGTTCTTATGTTTTCAAGTTTAAGATAAGAATTTGCCAACAGAAGCAAGACATTGTTGTAACGTGTGCCCCGGGCATTTCAGAATCATAAGACATCCCCCACTTTACACTTCATTATGGTGCAACTGTACCACACAAATGCTGTGTAACCAGCACTTAGATGAAATCAGTTAAATTAACCAAGAGTGGTAGTATCCTAAACAGTGGCCTGTATCCAGACATTCCATTGAGCAAAGTCTTCCTCGCACCTTCAAGCCTTCCTCTAAGGTGTGGCTTTTCTGCAGAGGAAAAGTCTTATGGCTGAGGAGCCACAAGGTGGAGACCTGTTCAGTTACAATTTTGAAAAATGTCTTTTTGAATTTAGCAGTTGATTTTGTGTAAAAAGTTGACTTGGCAACATATATGTGCTTTGTATATAGTGAATTCTGTATGAAACTGTATGAAACTGTACAGAGGCTCTTGCAGCTCTTTGATAAGCTTGGATGTTTCTGCAAACAACAGGGGCTTATTTTGAATGTTGTACCGCCCCTTTGAGGTTGCTTACTGGATTGGAAATATGCATACTGTTAGAGTCATTCAAATAGAAGTGACTAGAATGACTTTTTGATATTTATGTTGTGTGAGTAAATTTTGTAATTTTGCACATAACGTGTTGAATATTCTTTCATAACTGATTAGTTAGTCGGTAACGGTTATTTTGGTGATATTGTGGTCTATACCGTTACTCTCTCTACTGTATTTTGTGGTTTACAAGGTGGAGAAAGGCTTCTTAGGTTCAAGGAAGTCTTCAAACTTTGCTCAGTAGTGATATGATAAAGCCACTTAGCTACACCTTTCTTACAATGCCCAGAAATTGCTTGCACAGTGTCTTGTGAAATGGAAATAACAGGATACTGATACAACTTTTTGTAGTTCTATTTTATGTGATCAAGAAAGCATTCAAAAATCTATTGTCTCCCAGCCGTAAATGTTTATTAAAACTGGTACTTAAAAGGATAAAAGCCTTGTTAAAATAATATTTCCATAAGCACTAGTGTATTTAACAATTCAGTATTTGTAAGACTTTTAGTATTTTAACACTGTTAAAAAGAAGCAAATAAGTACTGTAAAGAGCAAACAATGTTTAATGAAATCTTGTATCTACAGTATAATATGAGTTTCTCTCCTTGGAAACAGGAGTTCTTAAAATTAATATTTCAAAGGTGGTATAAATTACCTGAAATTATAAATGTATTTTAATTCATACTTTTACTCTAACTGGAATTATAGCTCTTTTAATCTCTTGAATTTACCATTTCTCTGCTGTTGCCATAGTGAGCAAAGCAGTTACTGTGAGTAAAGCTGCTGGATTTTCTCTCCTTCCTTTTGAACTTCATTAAAAATGATGCTTAATCTATTAGGCAAGCTTTTAAACTATCCTCTAAGAAAGTAAATGAGAAAGTAAAGCACGTGTAGAATCTAACAATGACAGATTCAAAAATAGTTCTATTTACCCAAGTCTGTATGCAACATATGCTGTTGCAACAAAAGTTTTGTCTCCCCCCCCCCACTTCATTCCTTACCTATTACCTATTATTTCTCAAAGAAATAAGAACAGTGGTTTGGATCCAGTGATGTTCAAAGAGAAATAGATTAAGCTCAGTCCCACTTGCACAAGATCTTGTGCTTTGCCTAGTACTCTCCTCTCTGTATCTCACAATGCCTAGAAATTGCTTTCGAGGAACTAGCATGAGGATTTTTTACCCTTCCACTTGTGCAAAGACCCTAGCACATGTGAAAACCGGAAGATCTAGATCACTGGGTTTCTGCAAAATTTACTTTTAAATTCAAGCATTTCTTGTGACATACTCCAACATATCTAACTGGGTGTGTGTGTGTGTGTGTTTTCTTTTTAAAAAGGTACCAGTACTCTCATATATGCCCTAACCTGTATAACCCAGGTGAGTCTGATTTCATCAGCTCTCAGAAGCTAAGCAGGGTCGGCCTTGGTTGGTAACTGGATGGGAAACCTCAGGCAAAGACCAGAGTTGCATAGGCAGGCAATGGCAAACTACCTCTGTTAGTTTCTTGCCATGAAAACCCCACCAGGGTTTGCCATAAGTCAACTATGACTTGAGGGCACTCTCTACCACTACTTATCAATTTCTATCAGATCCCCCTTCTGGACTTGGGAGAGCTCTGAAAAAAGTGCTGGTACTCAGTACCAGTGAGTACCATAAAAAAAGCCCTTTAACCATTATACAAACAAAAGAGCTCTAGCCCTACAGCTACAGTTGGCTGGGCTGTGATTCATACTAGGTTTTCCTAAAAAAGGATCTATATTATGGCCTATCTCTTAAATCATCAGGTACTCCAACTGTGTTTGTGGAAACTAGATTGGATGATACTGGTGTATTGTCATTTTGCTTTTAAAGCTATTAATATTTTGCTGTACAGGTTTTTCATTTAAAATAATGCAGTTTTTTAAATTTATTCAGCCACTTAGTAAAATGTAATACTGTTTTTGATCAGAGCATCCAAATTACAATTCAATCTTTATAAGAAAAAACTATACATTATATATATAGGTAGTTTTTTTTTAAAAAAACCCACCCAGTTGTATATAATCATTTCTGTGTACCTTGTTAGCTATTGGGGTAGTATAATGCGTTTCTTTAAAATCAGTCATTCAGCACCAACTGGGAGAATACTTCTTTTTACTAAGGAGTGGAATTCAGGAGAGGGACCTTGTAGCAAGGACCATTTTGTTCTGGGCTCTCAAATAAAGAGCTAATTATTAAGGCCTCCGCTCCCTAGTCCCAGACACAGACAATACGATACACATAAGGGGGGAGAAATTTTGTGTTTGGCACATCTTTCTAATCTGGTGAGGACTGCAGCCAAATCAACAGCTGCACAAAAAGAAAAGGTTTCTGCTGGCACTAGGCAGTGAGATTATTCAGATATCATCTTGCACCGGCCCCCGGATGGCCTGTTAGTTCAAGCCCTAAAAATAAACAACAATTAATCACCTAATGGCAACAAGAGTTGACCAGCACTTTGGCTGCCTGGACCTCAGTTTAACCTTACTGAATAGCTTGTCTCATGTTTTCTGTCACCCTGGCAGTTTGCAGCCTGGCATTGCTTTAAAGTCAGTCAGTTACAAGCTTAACTAAATGTTTGCTTCTGGCTCTTCCCAAAGATGATATATAGTTTGAAACTTGGAAGAAATCAGACAATAGGGTTTTTTTTTCTCCAGCAGTCATTTCAGAGTACATTAATGGGCATGAAGGAATGGAGATGAAAATATAAAATAAGGAAACACTTTGTAGAATAAAAGCATTATTTCTTTGCATGTAATACAGAAAATAGCAGCTAGGAGTATTTTCTTCAAAGGGAGAAATCACTGAGTTTTTTTTTAATACAAATAACAAGGAAAATTATAATCATTTCATACTTCTTTACAATTTGTCACCTTTTCACTTTCACCACTTAAAAGATTTACTAAACAAAGAATCTTGCAAAATAGAACGTTTTTTGATATATGGACCACATTACTGAGTGTATTGGATGCGAGACAACAATTTTAACAATTCTTCAATTAATCCTTTTTATTATAGCAAAAGAATTTACAAGTATGGCCACTATTGGATGTAGGGTTTCTTTTAGACTTTTTAAAATAGGTACATGGTTAGATATCATTAAGAACAGAAGAGACCTTTTGGATCAGACTAATGGTCCATCTAATTCAGCATGTTGTTTCCCACATTAGTTACCAGATGCCCTACCAGACAAACAACCATGGAGTTCACCCAAACTTCCCTCTGTTGTTGCCCCATTAACAACTGATATTCAAATGAAAGTGGCCTGCAAAAAGGAGGGTTTCATTTAGCCATCATGTCTAATAGCCATTAGACCCGTTGTCCATGAATTCATTTAATGCCTGTTTAAAGTCATCTAAGCCAGTGGCCACTACTAGAGGTATGCACTGAAAAAAATTTCATTTCCGTTTTGGATCCATGGGTTCCAAACCAACTATGTGCTGTTACTGGTTTTTGTAGGTGGGGCATTGCCAACCTGGATCTAATCCATTTGAGTTCTTTTCTTATTATGAGTTTTGTTCCTGCTCTTTGCAGTGAGCTTCCAGGATCTTTGAGGTAGCTGTTTTTGTACTGAACAGCACCAAAAGACTGATCTGTGCCTGGGTAGTGCCACAAAACAAACCAAGATCCTCCCTCAACAGGTCGATTCTGATGTAAATTCCATGTTATTCCCAGCTTACAGCTTACTCTCAGGGAGATGTCTTTAGAATTGTAGCCTGTACTTGAGGTCTGCACATTCCCCCTTCCAAATGTTTCCGAACTGATAGGTGGAGAGGGGGCTCCCCTTGCGAAACAATGCCCTTTCCCAGGTAGCTGTGGGGGGGGGGGGATGCGCTCATATGCATTCCCCCTTCCTGCCGACTGAGTTAATTAAAAACATAAGGGCTCTCTCCCCATGGGATCTGATTGGTGAATAAATGTCATTAAGGAAAACAAGGTTCCTGCCTGCTGGTGCTGCAAGGTATGAACTGAAATGAAAAAACCTACCTTTTGGTGGGAGAGACTTGTTACAATTTAGGGGGATTCCGCATAATCGACTTGGATCAGACTTTCTGAGCAGTCGTGCTGCAGTGGAGTCATGAATCCACTGCTCCCCTATTCCACATTAAGGCTTTTGTTTCGCATTGACATTTCATTTCATCATGCTCAAAGTCCATCGTGCAGAATTTGCCAGTATAAAAATTGATTCCTTTTTCCGGGGGAAGTGCGACAGATGTGTGTCTTCTTCATTTAAAAAAAATAAAAATAAAAAAACAAAAACGTTGCTACATATAAACGTTGCATCAAACAAACACATCATTTTTTTCTCAAAACACACGTTGCTGCTTATAAATATTGCATCAAACAAACACATCTGATAGTCAGAGCATTTCCCGCCGATATCATGGAATGAGTATTGGTTATTGACATTTGGAGGGAAAATTGTTACCAATGACCCCACTTTCCCTCTGCCTCAGAAGCTGTCAACTGTCAGCTGTCAGCGAGCAACAAGTAACAAATTTTCACATTGAAAAATGGACCCGTTATTGGGCAGCTGTCGTCACATGACACAGGACAAGTTTCTGCATAGACATGTAGAAACATTGCAATGTTTTTTATTTTAAAAAAATTAAAGAAAAAGAAACAAGAGGGGAAGGTAGTGGTGTGGCTTGGAAAACATGATCAACCAATCAAATTTAGTTGATTCGAAGGGCAGGAGAAAAGGGCAGGGTGGGGAGAACATCGGATAAAGAATTTCGCACGATTAAAATCCCTAATCTGCAGCGACAAATAAGTCGGGGGAAAGCAAGAAGGAAAAAAAACGGAAAAAACCTGCAGTGACTTCGAAGCTGCTGCTAGGATCGCCTTCCCACGTGTGGAAACGCAAAATAAAAAAATCAGGGTCATTTGGAAGCTGAACCGCGGAAAACCACTAGTGGGGAATCACCCTTAGATTCCTAGATTTGGTTCAGCGTTCCAGAAGCTGCTTTAACAAAATGAAACAGCGACTTTGGGGTATGTTTCCAGCTCGTTTGTTTCATTTTGCACACCCCCTAGTCATTACTACATCCTATAGCAGTAGGAATGATAATAGATACCGACCACACAGTGTGACTGCTGGATGTTGAGACCCACTACAAATTGATATAGAGGGAAATTTCTGAACTGGTTCCTGAAAGAAGAGAGAGAGCAGAGCAACCATGAGATGGCAGCTAGGAGAAGCACACAATTAGGTAGGACATTTATAAGAGCAATTACATATTCCTCAACAAGGAAAGGAAGGTTAATGACTCTGCTGAGACCAGTATGGATCTTCTCCCACTTACGTAGCTGCAGTTGGAGCATACCCTTGATTGGTCACATAGGCTGATTTTGAGTCATTCAATAATAAGATTAATGCATTTCACATCCCATAGTTAAACAGCATTGATAATCAGTTAGGTTTGGGGCTGTCCCTCCTTTTACAGTATGCAGTTTTTATGTCTGCAGACTTCAAAATGGCTTTTAAAATTCCCAGTAGACATGAAACTGGTGAATTGTTTTAAATTAGAGAAATATCCTAAATAATTATACTGTAAGCCAGAAATATATTGATGACACACGATAAACAACAACGAGTGTAAGCAAGAGCTTGATAAAATTAAACTATACACATCTTAAGTCTGATTATGTATATATGTTTTTTTACATGCTAGATCAACTTTTTGAAAATCTTGGAAATCTATAATTGATACTGACAGTAGATACAATAGTAAAGAGGAATCGTAACACTCCCAATACTTTGAGCCCACTTTCACCAACTGGGCTGCAGATGCTTTATTAAGTTTCCTCAGCTGGAGATGGAGGGAAAGGGGTGATGACAGTATGCAAGCAAAGGGGCGGCTTCAGTCAGTGGTCACTTTGCTAGTAGGTTCATCTGCTCTTTCAGTTGTGAATGCAGCTTTCTTTTTAAGCATCATTGGTCCTGAGCCTAAATGCTAAATACACATCATAACAACATCAAAGTGACTTTGAAATTTTTAGGGAGCTTTCATGTCTACATGAACCTATATAAACAATATACATATTGTTTATATCTATCTAGCTAGCTAGCTATCTAAACTAGAGAGAGGGAGATAGTTACTTACAGTTATAGTTTTAGTTATTTATATATATAGTTTAGCCAGCACATTAAAGTATCTCTTAAGCTCAAACTTATATTTGAGAAAGTTATTTGTAAATTTAGAAAATCTTTCATTTTTAAACAGGATTTATTATGAGGCAGGAGGACTGATTATTTTTAATGGCATATGCGTCTGCATTATTTTGGCTGCTAGATTTACTGCAAAAACACATATCAAGCCATTATTTTTCTTTACCAAATATAAGAATTCCAGTGACTCCCCTTTATCTCGCTGGCCTCCCGCCTCATCTTGACAAGTCTGGCCAAAATGTATAAATCTGTATGATGCCTTGAAGGTAACATCTTTTTGAGTTATAGACTGCCTTATGATTGGTTTAGGAAATGGACTACAAGATTACAAAAAAACATGAAAAATAGTCACTTTTCAACCAGGTCCAGAATTTGAAAATGCCTGTTTTAATATGAAAGTATCACAACTTGACTCTGAATGGTCATGTTTATTTATATCCATACTTCCTATTACAGTCTCAGCAACTTATGTGCAGTATTGTGGACCAGGCAAGGTACTTTTTTGAAAACAACACAGGAAATTTAATTATTAAACAGTAAATTATTAAATCAGTAAATGACTTCACAACAGTAAAACTTCAAGCACAAAATACAGACTTTTAGGGTAATTTGGTATATCTACAGAAAACTCAGTGTACTGAGACTTTATAATGGCAGAAAATATGCCCTCAAGAATATATATATTTCTTTCAAAGAAGCCTGAAAAGGAAATAGTAATATAAGAAATACCTAATGCTTTTGATGTGATGAGTGCTTTACAGTCTTTTTTTTTTCCTTATAACATTCTTATGGGGTAGGGCAAGTTTTGACAAATCCCAGATGTCAGGTCACCATGGTACCTAGAAATTTTATTATGGTACCTAATTTTTTCTGCAATTATTTAATTGTAGTTTCTCTTGGTGATCCTCAGAAGTACAAAGCTTGTTTATCATTCCACATCAGAAAGTTTTATTGTACAATATACAATGCATGTGTGTGAAGTTCTTGTCTTTGTTTGTTTATATGTTAACTTCACAACATTCAATGTTGGTAGATTACTTTACCAGTTGCTTTCTGTACTGCCTCCATTATTCAATTTAATGGAGATTTTTAAAGCAATAGTGAAAGGACAAGAAATTGGGGAGAAATTAAATTAGATAATGATTACGGGTTAGCTTGATATAGTGCTGATGACAACCAGGGTTAGTCCATATTTATTTATATTTAGTCCATAACTTTTTATATATACTGCAACACTTTTTAATAAAATTACAAAAGTTTTAATAAAATTACAAAACACTGTAAAGAGTTTAGGATTAAGCTTTGTGGTATGAAATTAGAGTATATGGTCATAAAAATATAAAACCCTGAAGGCTGAAAAATGACTTCGGCTCCTCAGTTTTTAATCTGGCTCCTAGAACCAAAGAACATTTAACAAGGCCTATAGATCACTAATCTTATTATATAGATGGTTAAATATAAGTGAGAGATTGGTCTTACTCAAAGACCTCTTGAATCTTTGACTAAGTGTGTGGTACAGAAAACTGTGGTCAATAATGAGCCATGTAACGAATGAGTTTCTAAACTCACTCTAAAAACATCAGACCCTTTGGGTCCCAGCAGTGTCCGATACCTCATACCACAGCACCTTCCCAATAAACTTTCAGCACAAGGGTTAAGGAATGGGAGAAATATGTGAGAATATGTAATTTGTATATTGCTGGTGATCAGTGAAGAACATGGCATGAGCTTGGCTCTTATGAATGAGGTCCATGTTTGCTAGGCAGTCTGTGCTGCAGATCATACTGCTGTAGCATAGGGGTTAAGTGGTTGGGGTGCGAATCTACTAGGTCAAATCCCACTACTGCCATGAGCCCAGCAGGAAACCTTGGATAAGCCACTTCTTTCAGCCCCAGCTTCCCAGCTATATTGTGGGGAAGCAATCAGGAGGGAGTCTGGGCCTGTCTCATGTCCTGCCTGGTGGAGTCCCAGTGGTGGTCTCAGAGGCAGGAGGCACAGACGAGTTTGCAGGTGGCAAGGACTCACTTGCAGGTTCTGGTGGGGAGTTCTCGGGTAGTACTAGGGCATGGTCATCCAGGGCCTTATTTTGCATGCTCTGGTGGAGTGGTCTCTGGCATGTGGGCAATCAGTGCTTCTGCAGCAGTAGGCCCATCCTGACCCTGCTAGTCTGTTGTACAATTAACTGAGTACTTTTTCATCTCTCTCGAGCTGGCAAACCCTCCTGGCATCTCCTGCACTCAGCTGGTTCAGGAGATGCTGGTAGTCACTGGCAATTACAATTACTAATATTGTCCCTTCTTTCTTAAAATATTAGGAACAATAGGGACAATACAATAATATTGTTCCTCTTACAATAGGGACAATATTACATTGAAATCCTATACTTAACCTTCGTTCAGGAATGTCCATGTGGCATTTTCCAGTAGGAACAGCATTTGGAGAGAGTTCAGCATAAATATATATTATTGTGTATTTGGAGCCCATTTTGTATTGTGCTGGATGTTGTATTTATAACTGTTTATTCTGTAGAGCTGTTTGATTATTCCTAACTTATGTCTTTGGCACTTTGCACTTTAAATGTACACTTTTAAATACTTTGTAAAAACAATGCAAATAAGGCAAAAGGACTGTGAGCATCAGAAGAGTGAGGAGCAAAGGCTTGTACTCCATTTCCACAAGGGAGATGTTCATGTGAAAGCAGGTTTCCATGTGAATACTGCTTTGCTGGAACAAATATCAATGGAACCCTCCCATTTGCACTAAGTGTGAGAGGGGATTTGTCTGCCTGCCTGCCTTTCTTCCTGAAATCCAATGCAGTGCAAGTGAAAATATAATATAATCAACAGTTATGACATTCACTCATCAAGGTACAATAAGGAACAGCAGTTAGAACATTCAGTGAAATAGATACAAAAGGGTATGGAAGTAGTAAAAATTAGAAAAACAAGCATAAAGCCAAGCACAGAGATGAAATCTTTCTGAAAACAAGCATAACTAAATTATGTAGCACTAGCAACATAGCCCATTGTGGGGGAAAATACAACGGGCTCTAGAAAGAGGAGGGTGGGCAGGCAGCCATTCTGTCCTCCGTCACTGATCCTGGCCGGATGAAGGCAGGGGGCAGGCATGGCCACCTCCTCTGCACCTGATCCCAGCTGAGTGAAGGGGGCAGGCATTGCCTCATACTCTGATCCTGGTTGGGTGAAGGCGGCGTGCATTGTCACCTTCTCCTCACCTGATCCCGGCCGGGTGAAAGCGGGTGGGCATTGCTGCCTGCTACACGACTGTTCCCAGCTGGGTAGTGGGCAGGCATTTCCTCCTGCTCCATGCCTGATCCCAGCCAAGTGCAGGTGGGGCAGGCATTGCCACCTGCTCCGCTCCTGATCCTGGCCGGGTGAAGGGGGGGCAGGCATTGCCACCTGCTCCATTCCTGATCCAGGCTGGGTGAAGGGTGGCGGAAGCATTGCCTCCTCTGTGTCTGAGCCTGGCCAGGGGAAGGAGGGGGTGGGCATGGTCACCTGCTCCACTCTTGATCTCAGCTGGGTGAACAAAGGGCAGACATTTCCACCGGCTTTGCTCCTGATCCCAGCTGGTTGAAGGGGGATGGGCATTGCCACCTTCTCTGCTCCTGATACCAGCTGGGTGAAGGCAGGGGGCAGGCATTGCCACCTGCTCCAAGCCTGATCCCAGCTGGGTGAAGGCGGGGGGCAGGCATTGCCACTGCTCCACTTCTGATCCCAGCTGGGTGAAGGGGAACGGGCATTGCCACCTTCTCTGCTCCTGATCCCAGCTGGGTGAAGGGGAACGGGCATTGCCACCTTCTCTGCTCCTGATACCAGCTGGGTGAAGTCGCGGGGCAGGCATTTCCACCTGCTCCACTCCTGATCCCAGCTGGGTGAAGGGGGATGGGCATTGCCACCTTCTCTGCTCCTGATACCAGCTGGGTGAAGGTGGGGGGAAAGACATTGCCACCTTTTCCAAGCCTGATCCCAGCTGGGTGAAGGCAGAGAGTGGGCATTGCCACCTGCTCTGCTCTTGATCCCAGCTGGGTGAAGGGGGGCCAGGCATTGCCACCTGCTTCACTCCTGATCCCAGCTTGGTGAAGTTAAGGAGCTGGCATTGTCCTCTTTCTGCTCCTGATCCCAGCTGGGAGAAGTCGGGGATTGAGCATTGCTACCTGCTTCTCTCCTGATCCCAGCTGGGTGAAGGTGGATGGTGGGCATTGCCACCTGCTCCACTCCTGATCCCAGCTGGGTGAAGGTGGAGGGCAGGCATTGCCACTTGTCCTGCTCCTGATGCCAGCTGGGTGAAGGCGGGGGTTGGGCATTGCCCCCTCTCTGCTCCTAATCCCAGGTGGGTGAAGTCGGGGAGTGGGCATTGCCACCTGCTTTGCTCCTGATCCCAGCTGGTTGAAGGCGGAGGGTGGTATTGCTACCTATTCTGCTCCTGATCCCAGCTCAATGAAGGCAGGAGGTGGAAATTGCCATCTGCTCCACTCTGGATCCAAGGTAGGTGAAGGCGGGGGGTGGGCAGGCATTGCCACCTCCTCCACACCTGATCCCAGCCTGGGCTTCCTGCCACAGCACACTCTCTAGAGATCTGGCTGCATCATCTATGTTTCTCTCCACAGCAGCACCCTCGGGAGGAGCACCAGGGTAGGAAGTGAGTTGTCTTGAATACGCTTCGCCTTTTATATAGTAGGATGTTTAGTAGCATGGAAACTCCTTAGAAGGTGCATGTCTGCCAATACTAAAGAGATGCAATCTCTCTGAGCTCCTTCTTATTTATTTTATTTTTAACCCGCCCTCCCCATAAGTGAGCTCAGGGCGAGGTACAACATTGATTAAAATATAACTTTAAATCAATTATAAAAACAGATAAAATACTGTGCCCCTTTTGGGGCAACCAGCAGGAGTGGACTCTCCATACCCCTTGTAGAAGGAGACCGGTGGAAAGCTCGGCAATGATGGGCTAAAATTAGCCTCCACCATATGCCTGGTGGAACATTTCTGTCTTACGGGCCCGCCTAAATGATACAAGATCTTGGCGAGCCCGAGTGTCCTCAGACAGGTTGGGGCCAGGACCAAAAAGGCCCTGGACCTGGTAGAGGCCAGCCGAGCCTCCCTAGGGCCAGGGACCACCAGCAGATGTTTTCCGGTTGAACGAAGTGCTCTCTGGGGCTCATACAGGGAGAGACAGTCCCTTAGGTATGCTGGTCCCAGTCCGTTTAGGGCTTTATAGGTCAAAACCAACACCTTGAACCAGATCCGGAATTCTACTGGGAGCCAGTGAAGCTGCTGCAAGATAGGCATAATGTATATCCTACACGAAACTCCAGTTAGGACACACGCAGCAGCATTCTGGACCCGTTTAATTTTTCAGATCAAGCCCAAGGGCAGCCCTGCATAGAGTGAGTTACAGTAGTCTAACCTGGAGGTGACCGTTGCATGGATCACTGTTGTTAGGTCCTGGGCCAAGAGGTAGGGCGCCAGTTGCCAGGCCTGCCGAAGGTGGAAAAGGCCGTCTGAGCCACAGACGCAATCTGGCCCTCCATAGACAAGGAGGAATCCAGAATCATGCCCAAACTCCTAACCAATGGTACGGGCACAAGTGGTGCCCCCCCTAAGGTCAGGAGAAGGATCCCTGCCTCCAACAGTCCACGGCCCAAGTACAAGAATCACGGGATTCAGCCTGCTCTGTTATACCCACCCAAGCACAGCCTCCAGAGCTCTCAACAGGGCATCAGGGGCAGAATCAGGTCGGCCACCCATCAACAGATACAACTGGGTGTCATCTGCGTATTGATGACAACCCAGTCTGAAGCTCCGCACCAACTGGGCGAGGGGGCACACATAAAGATTGAACAACAGGGGAGAGAGTATCGCCCCCTGTGGGATGCCGCACTCCAATGGTTGGTGTGCGGACAGTCTCTCCCCCAGTGCCACCCTCTGTCTTCGACTGTGGAGAAAAGAGATAAGCCACCGCAAGGCCATCCCACGAATCCCCACATCGGCAAGGTGGTGGGCCAATAACTCATGGTCGACCGTGTCGAACACTGCTGAAAGGTCTAACAAGATGAGCAGTGCCGACCCGCCCCGATCCAGGTGCCTACGGAGATCATCCATGAGGGCAACCAACACTGTCTCTGCCCCATGACCTGTACGGAATCCGGACTGGTATGGGTCCAGGACAGAGGTCTCTTCCAGGAACACCTGTAGCTGATCCCCCATCTTACAATACAGCCCTATAATCAAGGTAGAAAGCCCTCCTGAATAAATCAGTTTTGCATAGTTTGCAGAAAGCCAGGTGAGTGGGAACTTTCCTGACCTCCTCAGGCAGACCATGCCATAAGGTTGGGGCTGCCACAGAAAAGGCTGGGGCTGCCACAGTTGGGCAGCTGTTGATTCTGCCCAACTGCAGGGTGGTATCTGTAGAAGACCCTGTCCAGATGAGCAAAGCTGTCATGGCAGAGCATAGAGAGAGAGATGGTCACACAGTTATGAGGGGCCAAGACCAGGACAGGCTTTGAAAATATGGTAGTCATGACTTTGAATTGAGTCTTGTAACTGATAGGAAGGCAATGGAATGACTACAGAATGGGAGTGATATGCATGCTCCATCAAGCTACTGATAGTAAACAAGCTGCAGCGTTCTGCACCAGCTGGAGTCTCCAAGCCCTATGAGAGACCTATGTAGAGTGCATTACAGCAGTCTAGTCTCAATGTCACTGTGCCATAAATCTAGGTGGCCAAATCAGCCATGTTAATGTAGGAGGTCATCTTCCAGGCTAGTCTGAGTTGTGAAAAGGCCTTTTTAGCAGCTGCATTTACTTTATTCTCTAGCAGCAGCACTGGATCTACTATAATCCCTAGGCTCTTAACTGAATCAGCTAGGGTCGACTTAACCCCACCAATGATTGGAAGCACAATGACCTTCAAGATCTCTGCCTTTCCAACCAGCATCACTTTAATCTTGTCCGAATTCAATTTCAGTTTGTTTGCTTTCAGCCAGTTGACATCTGTTAAGCAGCGACTCAATACTTCTACTGCATCACCAGAGGACTTATAAACAAGATACAGAGCTGTGTGTCATCTGCATATTGATGGCCACCTCTTCCATAGCTACACGAGTTTTCCTAAAGGTTTTACATAGAGGTTGAATAACATGGGGGATAAGATTGCGCTTTGTGGAACCCCACATGATCATTCTCACACTGAGGATAGCTGGTCTCCAGTAGCAACTCTTTGAGTTCATTTCATGAGGAATAATTTAAACCAGTCCAAGACTCAACCGCTAATACCGACATCTGCCTCCAAACACCTCAGAGGTATGGCATAGTATGTTACATCGAAGTCTGCAGATAGATCCAGGAGAAGCAACAATGAACATGGCCTTTATTTACATTCAGGCAGAGGACATCAACTAGAGCCACCAGAGCTATCTCCATCCCATAGCCTGGCCTAAAACAGATTGAAAGGGATTTAAAGCAGCAGAGGTGCCCAAGAAGGCCTAGGGTTGGTCAGCTATTGCTTTCTCAACCACTTTGCCCAGAAAAGGTAGATTAGAGACTAGGTAATAATTGGCTACATCATTTTTGTCTAGATGCTAGAATATCCAACACTGTGACTGGGTCGAAATAATCAAGAAATGAACCAGACGGTGTGTTAAGTATTACTTCTATAAGTATTACGCCTATATTACAGGTGGCATCCAGATCAGAACATATTCAAACTATGTTATCAGCAAAAAAATTTGCAAAGGTGTCACAGTTAATTGTCTGTTCTTGAGGTTCAGATTTAGGGGTCAAAAGATGTCAAGATAATTTAAACAGTTGGGATGGAAGTGTATTCCTATTCATCTTCCAAAGTAAATGTGAATTAACATCTTTGCCCATTGTTTCACACTACTGACCACAAACAGTGCAACTGATATGTGCATGCTTATCACTGGACTGACACTGTATTTCTGTAATGTAATTGCTAGAAAGGGATTGGAGGAATAAGTGAGTTTCATTCTGGTCATGTTCCATGGGATCCAGCCTATTGCTCCCAATATACTGGCCTATGTCTTTTCAGACAGCATCTGGTTATTTTCTTGACTGTGGTTTCTGTTCTGAAGACTCTTCACAGAATTCCAGGGTTGTCCCTAAAACAAGCAATAGTTGTAGCATTTTCAGATCCTGGGCTCTCGAAGCCTTACTTTTTCAAAGTCATCACAAAAGAAAGGTTAGTCACCAATTTGTTAAACAGTATCTCCACTTACTCTATAATTTAGTGTTGAGCTGGATTCTTCACACATCAAATCTATACATATATATGAAAAAATGGTGCTGAGTCTCATATTTAAAAGGGTGGTTCATGCTTCTATCTTTGACCTCTTTACTTCTTTCTTCTTGACACAAAAGGGGGAAAAAAGTTAAATGACTTTTCAAATTAAGGCAGCAATAATTAACTACTGGCATTGTTTGTGATTTTCCAACTCTGCGAGCTAATGAGAGAGAAATTAGTGCTTAGCAGCAGGAGCTCCTGAGAGTCAGTGCCAAATGCTAAATGTGCCAACAAGTTAATTTTGGTTTTAAGTATTTTACTTAAGTCTTTTTGAACAATGAATTGGAATAACATTTGTATTAGAGTTGCATGCAGGCTACCGTTGATTCATATACATACTCATATATAGAACCTTAAAAGAATACCCTAGTATTTTAGAGAGAGAGAACCTGACCAACATTGAGGGAAGAATGTCAACGGACATCCTCTCTGAAAAGAAAACACCAGCCTTCCAAACTGATTCAGTGAGAACTTACGCATTAATAGGTGAGGTTTTTAATCAAATTGGCATTTTGAGCCATCAGTGCGCTAGAAAAATACATCTGGGAAACTACTGAGAAATAATTTTAAAACTCTTCTTATCTAAATAAGAAGTATTTTAATAACAATAGTGTCATTTCAGTTGCAATTCATATATAGAAAATAGAAGGGTTTCGTTTACTTTAGGGAATGGCAAATGCTGGTTGATACTGGATTTTCTGCTAGGCAAATACATTAGCAACTTCTGTAGTGAACATTTGTAACTTCTGAATTATATAGATCTGTTATAATAACATTCGACAATATCATTCGATTTATATACCACCCTTCAGGACAACTTAATGCCCACTCAGAGTGGTTTACAAAATAAGCTATTATTACCACCACAACACCCTGTGAGGTGGGTGGGGCTGAGAGAGCTCTGAGAGTGCTGTGACTGACCCAAGGTCACCCAGCTGGCTTCAAGTGGAGGAGTGGGGAATCAAACCCGGCTCTCCAGATTAGAGTCCCGCGCTCTTAACCCCTATACCAAACTAGCTCTTAAGAATGTATTTTACAGTATGGAAATAATCCTCATACATCATCACCAGCACCTCAAACCATGAACTGAGTTTGTAGAAAGGGATTAGCTTTCTGTCACTACCAGCAATAGCCAATAATGTCCTGGCTTAATCTAGTCCTGTCTTTTGAGGCGGGGGGGGGGGAGAGCTCAAAACAGTCACATGAACGACTGTGAATCTACATAAACTACTGAAAAACATCCCCCTTAGTCTGCACTAGGTACTTGTAGGCTAGGGCCACGGGAAGGAAAGGAACATAAGTATGGGACACATGGGAGGTGCAACATGGGAGCTTCCTGTTCTGAAATTTACTCCAATGTGTGATTTACACACAACTCTGGGGGCTGGAAGAGAAGAAATGTCAGTCTAAACCTATGCCATTCTCATACAATTTATGTAGTATGGGTTATGTAGTATGCTTATGCCTATGAGATGAAAGGATCTTTTCTGTAAAGTCACTCCCTCCTTCCTGGGTAGTGCCTACTCTCCTTAGTTTAAGCAATATTTTTATTCATCCAAATTTTTGATAGACTTTTGGCTTATTTTTGAACCTGTTTGTATAATGATTGTAATCCATTTCTGCTCAGATTGTTTTAAAGGTTTTATGTTGTTTTTAACAGTATCTTTTTTGTGTGTTGTTAGCTGTATCAGAAGCCTTTGGTTGATAGGTAGGATAAAAATTAAAATAATAAATAAGTGTACTTCCAAATTCATCTTAGACTTGGTTTCTCTAAAAAACCATGAATCAGAAGCCAAAATGAACAGAAAAACTGGCAAAAGCTGGTGCCTTAATATAAGCAGTAACACAGGTATCTCTGTAGAATAGAGTTCACATTATAACAGTGCAGTGATACTCAGTAGCTCAAGAGCCAGTTGTAGTTCTTTGACATGCCACATGTGGCTCTTCTGAGCACTGTTTTCCATGGTACCTATCCTGTTTCCAGAAAAGTGGGCAGTTTCTTTAGAAATTGGAATAATTGTATCCTTACTATGAAATCAAAATAAAACTTTTATTTTTAAAACACAACACAATTTGCCCGTGACAATTACACTGAGGTTGTGCAGATGTAGGGGCTTTGCATTTGAGGCTGGGTCAACATATGGAGCAGAATATGGTGGTGGAATGGGGCATTCCACTGTTGAATGCTATCCTGTTTTTAAAAAGCTCCAAGTAGTGGAGAAAGATAACTTTAGATGCACTCTAGAGGTACTCTGGTAATTAAAAATAATATATTAAGTATGATTGTGCATGTTTAGGGTGGGCATACAGTAGTCATGTGGTCTTGGTTGATGGAAATTGTGAATATGGCTCTCCATGATCCAGAGTAACTATTACTGCCATACAGCACCAGAGTTTTCAGTGAATGGCTCCGATAACGAGTAAGAAGGTGTGGTTGATAGACCATGATAGTCTCTCAATCCATGTAACCCGGAATGGTTATATGAGTAAAAGCATCCTGGAATGGAACTTTTACGCTCAAATGTACATTTATTTCTTCTGAATGAAACAACTCCAATCCAGGTACATCCCACAAGAGACCAGCATAAATCTGTAGTCTGAATTTGTTATTCTACAATTGCAGTCCCAGTGGTCTTAAGCTGGCAACCTACTCCAAGTACAAATAGAGGAGAATAAGACACTTTTCCTTTCTCTGTGGTATGATGATATAACAACAACTATAATACTCTGTCTTACTGCCAGTTAACACTTACAAAGAATTATTTTAGCTCAATAGAATCTACAGCACTAATCTTTATATAGCACCTTCCATTCTAAACCATGTCAGGATTTGGAATGTAAGATATGAAATTTAAGCTATGCACACTACAGTAACTGCTTTCTCTGCTGCTGAAAGCAATGGAAATAGCCAGAAATCCACAGCGGCCAAAATTAAGTGATGGACAGTACAATCCTAAACATAGTTATACCATTTTAAATCCATAAATTTAGCATGATTTAACACTGTTTAGGATTACAAAACTCTGTTCACATGTTACAGTGAACACATATACATCTTGCCTGTATGTATACATCTGTTTGTAAGAGAAAGCCAAAGCACATTCACTTTACAAATGAAACCAGGGATCAGTACCTGGATAAATGTGGGATTTTGTATCACATGTTTAGCTGAACATTGGAATTACTCAACACACATACAAAGAACTATCGAATGTACAGATTGTACATGCATTCACTGTAACTTGTAAACAGTGCTTGAGTATATGAAAGGTATTCTGTCCAATCAAAATATCCAAGGAAAATCACTACGTTGTCCCTGTTCAGTATGCAATTCACATTCTTTTTAACATCCATCCACTTTGGCATTGGAAAGAACTTTCCCTAATGAAGCCAGCCTGGCATTGCCCACAGTTTTGAATATCTGTATTATCTACTTGGTGAACATTTAAATTATTATGGCTCCCTTGAGACATTTTCATTATAATTAAAGCATTAACAAAAGCTGGCTACCATGTTGAACTGAATGCGGACAACAGCTTTTGTGTGCAAACCAGTACATAACATTCCATTGAACTTGTACACACGGCCTCTTAAGAGCTCATCTTGTACTGTTGTTTTTGGCAAGTTCACTGTGCCGTACAATAAATCACAGAAAGAAAGAGTTTTTTGGCCTCATGTTGTACAGGCTGCTGTAATGTTAGGACTATAGAAAGCTGTTCTGTTTTTAGACGTCCTTTTACTAACCCAGCATTCATAATTTATGATTTCACTGTAAAATTCTTGCAACACTACACCAAAAGTAGTGCTTCCCTTTAATTAAGTGCTCTCAGTAGGAAAAATGTGAAACTGATGTGCAAAACCTATCGCTGTATACAATGATTGATAGTGATTACTTCTTTATGAACCCTGCTGGAGGGTCTGAACTTCCTCATGGGTAGAATAGGCCGTGGGGCTACTTCCTGAGATTGCCTAGTGGGGATCAGTCGGTCTTAGTAATATCTGAGGAATTCTTGAAGCACAGTTTAGAGACTCTTAGAATAAAAAGTTAGTGGTGAATGGTACTTTGCCCTTAATAGTGTCTTGCATTTTTCTTTGTTGTAGAGATCATGTTCCAATTTTTTTAAAAAATCAGTGTTTGTTGCGCACTGTTCTGAAATCTGCTTCAGCTGAGTGTTTTTAAACCCTTTTTTTTTCAATCCAAAAATATCTAGTCAGAAACAAATGGAAAGAATAATTTGTTTTTGTGTTTGCTTAGTTACTTCATTTATAGTTCACCTTTCTCACTGAAGCTCAAGGCAGATTACATAATTTAAAACAATGCAAATAGATGAGAAAAATACATACAATCAACAACGCAATAAAATAGGATTACAGAGTTAGAGAGCAGTATACTAACAGTATACTACATATAATAAAACAGTATAATATGCCATGCCAACATATATAATCTTTTCTATGTATTGAACAGTGGTTATATATGCCTATATGTGCCTTGCCTGTTTACTAACGTTTATGCAAGAAAAACATTGTTTTTGACAAATTTTTATTGATTTACATATATAAAACTAATGCAAGGCTTTAAATACAACCTTTCAGTGAAGTGTAGAGACATCTTTTACATATACGTAATGTAGTTTGCTCAGGTTTTATTGACCTGGGCTACCATGTTAACATGATTAGTTGTTGCCTCACCGACTGATACTCAGTTTGCAGCTGTGATTGTATAATTATTGTTTATGTCTGGCTTTTTGTCTTTTATGCAGATTTGGTCCTGGACTAGTTATCTATTGGTATGGATTTATTGAGGAGTTGGACTGTCATCGCAATCGAGGTATCCTGCTCAAAGATTGCTTCCCTACGGATATAGTTACCCTTTAAGACAACATGGCTGAGCAGCAAGGGTAGAGAGAAGTAAAAAAGGAAAAGGCAAATCCAAAAGCAATGTGACTTTTCTTCAGTATAAACTACTGGCAACATCTTCCCTGAACTTCGGTTGAACTTTCGCTGCCCAGAATCACACTACTACTACTTTAGACAAACACATGAAGGGTTTCTGTTTTACCTCAGCCCTCTGCTGATGCAAGCAGCCAGAAAATACAGACACAGCCCAAACATTATCAGCATTTTTTGTCTCTGTCAAACAGTTTATAGATAGCCATAATCTTTCTTCCTTCCGGATGGCTTCTCCTTGCACTTTGAACAAAAGAAGAAATGTGGAGGCTAAAAGGTGTGGCTTTCAGTTTTCCTCTCTGTTATGAAGTCACCTTTAAAAAATGCCTTCTGTCATACAAAAGCTTCTTCTGGTAAATGTTAAAATATCCATCCCAACACTCAAATAAGAAAATTGGTTAATATTACATCTCTGTTCTTAATGCTTATACTGTGTGAATCTAGTACAGCTCACTCAGAGGTAGAAAATTATGTCGTCTGGCAATGCATTGTTTTAAGTCTGAACTTCCTGGCTTTTGGGGCACAAAGCCAGACAGTTGACACTTTTAATGTAATTTTAATGACTAACATAAGTTACTTCATTTTCTTTTGTTAGAAGCAAAATCATATAATGGGAGAAATGTTTTTCTTTTTAAAAAAGACTTGTCAGACTTGAAATTAAAACTTTAAAATGTTTATAGCATATATTAAGGTGTAATAAACTTTTTAGTACAGATGCTTTAAAATGAAACATAGTGGAGCATCATTCGAGCTTGAGGCTTATCTTGACAATCTGTGTTTCAAAGATATTTTCAGTAGAAGTATCTAAAACAAATTATTTCTTTGGATATTTTACTGTGGAGCTGAAAATTAGAGCTTTGTGACTAGTCAATAATATATTATTCAGTGATCTGAAAACAGCACCTACTGTAAGTTACAAGGATGGGAAAGAAGTTTTCTAAAAACAAAATAAATGTATACATCAAACAGACCAGATGAACCCTAAACTGACATTTCCAGGATGTACCCAATTTAAGATTCCCTGTTCATAATCCTTCAGGTATTGAACGTGGCTTGGAATCTTATATAAGTTCTATTCTTTCTTTGTCCTAGCAAAAACAAAGAGACTGCTTTACTAATCCTCTTCTGTTCTTCAGTTATGCCTTTTTTCTGAATCCAGATTTATGTTCTGTATTAGTACTGTCTCTCACAAGCATTACCATCAGAGCCGTATTAGTCATAAGGCGGGACTAGGCTGAAGCCTAGGAGCCCCGCAAGGACTAGGGGCCCGTCCATGTTTTTTGCTGAGCCACACCCCCACATAAATTACAATTAATTGATTCTCTTATATAACCTCTATTAATAAGATAATTAACTGCTTCCTTATTGAAGTGAAACAAATTGTCTCTTGTATTAAAACAATTATCCATAAATTATATATTTTAATAAATAATAAAAATTTTATTCACTTCAAAATATTACAGTATTTAACAATTATACCCCCAAAATGTGTTTTCCTGAAGAGTTCTACTCACACAATAAAAATATTTTTTAAATTGTGAACAGAATTCTTCAAGAGATCCTTAAAATAGATAGCGGGCTATGTGTACTGCTAGTACTTACCCTACCAGGCTCAGGCTGTCAGCTGTAGTGGGATGAAAGACTGAAGTGCTGGAGGGGGCCCGAAATACCTGAAAGTCTAGGGGTCCAGCCATGGATTAATATGTCCCTGATTACCATGCTGGAGTCTTTGGCTCCAGCATGTGAATGTGCCATTGTTCTGCCTGATTGCCTAGTGGATTGTGTCCCCACTACCACCACCATCTTTCTAGACAGCATTTCTTTCAGACAGGTAGTTTTTCCTTCTTTCCTACGTGGTAGGAAAGATTACACTGGAGTTTCTGAAATATGTTTCATTGAAATATTACACTTTCAGCAAGATGTTGTTCTAGGCGACTGTAACTCATTTATGTTCAGTTACTTAACATATTGTGAGAGGCTTACAGATCTGTGCATAAACGTTAGGCAGACAAAATCTGTAGGGTGTTACTTACTAGACCTACATAGGCTGAACCACACTTACTGGCATAGCGCTAAACAATCGGAATGATAGCACCTTCCTGGCGCTTTTTCTGACGTCATCGCACCATGAGAGCGGCATCGTGGCGTGATGACGTCATAAACACGCGAGGAAGATGCTATTATTCTGATTGTTTAGCACTATGCCGGTAAGTATGGATTCAGTCCTAGAAGTATCATTTAGAATGTTTTCTGTCAGCAAGGCATAAAACTTTGAACTGTAATTCAGTGTTATTCTGCTACAAAATTCAAGATGAGGACAGTCTAAATGGAAAGGCTTCAAAGGTAAAACAATATTTGCTTGAGGTTGTGCAGCTACATTCTGTTGTGTGAAAAAATCTGCAACAATAGCCTTTATATGATATCCAGGTACCTTTCTCTTTCTCTCCCCTCCAATAAATGGAATTTATCTGCACAGATGTTGAAAGTCCTCCTCAAGCCTCATCTCATCCTTGCTTTGTATGGATTTGATGTGAAATTTATGTTAAGAGAAGATAAATAAATGAAGTCCTCATGTTTTGTTATTGATACCTTTCTGTAAATCCTATGACATAATAGGTTGCAAGGCTATGTCAGCATCAGAAGTTTTGATTGATCTTCATATGTTCTTAGATCTAAGTAATCACATTAAAAATAGCACAAAGCAAGTTACAAATACATATTGTTGTTGAACTACACTAATTCCAGTTCCACCAATTTTCCATCATCAGAAAGATTTTAAACATTGGTATCTATTGCATGTGAAATAAATTAAGAAATGGTATTACTGATCTTTTATGCTGTAAAATGATAATATTTTCATATTCTTTTATCAAATATAAGCATCAAGTCGAAGAGATAAAACACACTATGGGATTTTTTACAATGCTGTAGTCGTTAGAACCTTAACATTACAGCCAAATCCAATTTTATGCAGAGAGTATTCTGCAGAGTGTGCTAATGAATTATGCCAAGCAAGAAAACAGAAGTGTGCATAAAACTGAATGATGTTCTCACTGGCATATATAGACTTAGCAAGCATCTGCTCCACAAACACTGTAAAAAGGCCTTTCCTCAAGCCATAGAAATCGTAGCATTTGTGTGCAATGAGTTCAATATGGAGGTTAAAAAAAATCCCTGGTTCATCAGTAATGAGGCATAGACACACATGGCATCATTCGCAATTGTTAGAGGCAGAGTTAACTACCCTTTCGCTATTCTGAAAATATTCTTCCTAAAATTACCAAAAGAGGGAAAAGATAGCAGTAAGTAAATACATTTAAAAGGTTTCATACATGTTGGATAATGCACTCTCAGTGCACTACAGCAATGGTTTGCAATCGCTTCACACAGGAAAATACAGTGCCAGTGAGTGCTATTGTAAATTTAGAGTGCATTATCCAACAGTGAGTGAAAGCAGCTTTAGTGTCAACTGTTGATCTTTGGCTAGTAATCATTTGGAGCTCCAGTTTCCATAAATGAGATTTCCTCACACCCTCTTTGTAAGATTAGTTTGAAAGATGGTAACTTGCCCAGCAAGTCTTATCTAGGAACAGCAGTTTTTTGCAATTAAAATACAGGTCTTCCCAGTCTAAGTCCAATACTCTGTCTGGTATGCCACAATTTCTTTTTGCTCTTTTGCTCCACTCCATGTGCAATTGACTTCAATTGATTTAGAAGGAGGTAACTAGGATTACACTACTTTGCTCTTAACAGCAGTAGGACTATTCCCTGAGAATATTAGACCAGTAGTTCCAAAATGGTGAACTCACCCGCACTAGGAGATTGCTACATGGTGCTACACTGCCTGCCAGCACTTTCCTTGGTGCCCACAAGTGCCCACAAGTGTTCTTAGAAGGTGGGTGCAACTCTTGCCCAGCAAGGCTTCTGGTTGGCCACAGAAGATCCAATTGGCTATGCAGATGAAAACAATATTGTTTTGGTGGCAGCTGCCATCACAGCACTGATTTTATTCTCTCTCTTCTTTCCCTGTGTATTTTTTCAATTACCCCTCCTTTCCCCTGCACTTGGGCTTTCTCTGTGTGTTTGGCTCTGCTTCCTGCAGCAGCCAGTTTGGGAGTTGCACCCACCACCCTGTGTCACAATTCCAAAGGTGGCTTGAAGCATTAGAACCTAATGAGGGCTGGTTTTTTGTTTTTTATCAAGGGTTGTGCTTAACGAAACAAAAATGAATTTGGTATTTTTAATGAAAATTTTGAACCACATAATCCATCCCTTATCTAAGACGGTCATCAAGATGATACGGACTACCCTGAGTGATATGAAATGCCCCTTAGAAATATTCATGTCATGGGATGAAAATTTCAAAAATAAAAATACAACAAATTTGCACCTGGCATTAGAATATAGAGAAGACAAAAAGTCTAGGAAGTTCTTAATTTGCACACACACTTAAACAGATCACTTTCTCCAGCATGAACCTGCTAGAGGCACTGCTCTACTGTCTGCAGATGTATGCAAGTGATAGGATCTTCTTAGTAGCTGCACCTAGAATATGGAGCACTTTCGCATAAGACATGCCTTGACCCATTGATGTATGCTGTGCTGTCTTCTATATTTATTATTTTAAATATTATATGATGCTTTCAGAATTGTTGCAACAAAAAAGGGTGGAGATAAGTGGAAACGATGGAGAATCTCCTATGAAATCCAGGGGACTAAACTTCTTCATTGATCTCAAAGGGAATGGTAACACCAAGCATGCTAAAGGATTGCTGCTATTGCTGTTGAAATAACATCCCTGTGAGTGGGACAATTCTATTTGCACCTCAAATTCTACTTGCTCCAGTTCTTAAAAAAAAAATACTGAATACTGTATCATCATTATAAGTGTAAAAAGACACATTGATTTATTTTAACTCTACCTGAATAGTTAGCCTCAAGATGGCAGTTCTTGCAAAGCTGAAATGTAGATTCCATGCCATTGCAGAAGCACAAATGGATTCAGAAACCAGTGGGAGAACACTTCAATCTACCAGGACATTCCATCAAAGACTTAAAGGTCACTGTAGTTCGACAGAAACCTTTCAAAAACAAAATCCAACGGGAAGCTGCTGAATTGGAATTCATATATAAATTTGACTCTGTCAAGCTGGGGCTGAATAGGGACTATGAATGGTTATCTCATTATCAGGGGTAACTGATTTCCTTAACAGAAGCAAACTGATCTCCATATCAGAAGGAGCTGTTTGCATCTCCATATCAGAAGGAGCTGTTTGCATCTACTCCGCCCTCCCCTCTCCTCCTCTATATTTGACCAGTTTCTTTTTGCCCTCCATGCATCTGACGAAGAGAACTGTGATTCTCGAAAGCTTATGCTACAATAAAATTGGTTAGTCTTAAAGGTGCTATTGGACTCTTTTTGATTTTGCTACTACAGACTAACACAGCTAACTCCTCTGGATCTACTACCTACCTTGTACCTTAACATTGCTTTGCAATGAACTTTGATTCCTGTGTTTTAGAGGAAGAGAGGGTATACTTTATGGGAGTGACTTCATTTTCTTTTTCAAGAGCTCTGGGAACTAACAGTCACAAAACAGCAGCCTGTACAAAAATTGAAGCATTTCTGAGCTGGTCTGCAGTAGCTGGGGAAAGCTTTCCTCTGCTGTTTTCCAAAAGCAAACCACCAGTGCCACTCCAAATTGTAATTTGCCCTGCAGGGGAAAAATACATAGATACTGCTACCTTTTCCCTGGAACAAGTAAATAGCAGTCTTGATGCAGGAAGAGTCAATAGCACACTCCTGTATCAAAGAAAGACGCATGTGCACACATGTGAAGGAGGAAGACAGGAAAGGGTATTGTTGCTTTGCCGTCCAGGATAAAGGTGCATGTGTGTGTGCATGTATTAGCTCCTCCATACAAAGAAGAAAGAAGCTGCTATAGTAACTTTCAAGGGAAAGTTTTAAAAGTGATTACAGCAGCAGGGGAGGAGGGATAGAGAGCTTGAAAACTCACTGGTCATTCCTAAGTGATCTTTCGCACCACCTAACTGTAGAGGGGGAATAAGTGGAGAAGGTAGGTTCACTATTTGGTGATGATGTTGCATGGACTGCTGCTGATTGGTTATGCTGTGCTATCTTTGGTATTGATTATTTTAAATATTTTAAGATGTGTTGGGAATTCTTTTTCGAACATTGTTTTTACTCTGCCTTTAAGATCCCATATCCATCTTCTACTACTAAACCCCTGAAGTGGCATTACTGCAGGTGAGAGACCGGTGTGACTGCAATACTCCATTGGTGACATGGATAAGAAAGATGGGAAATTGTTATTTCTTTTGTTGGGAGGAGGTAAGAGAAAAATTATTGTCGAAGGCTTTCACGGCCGGAGAACGATGGTTGTTGTGGATTTTCTGGGCTGTATCGTTGTGGTCTTGGCATTGTAGTTCCTGACGTTTCACCAGCCGCTGTGGCTGGCATCTTCAGAGGTGTAGCACCGAAAGACAGAGATCTCTCAGTGTCAAACCTGAGAGACGTGATGCCAGCCACAGTTGCTGGCGAAACGTCAGGAACTACAATGCCAAGACCACGGCGATACAGCCCGGAAAATCCACCACAACCAAGAGAAAAATTATTTGGGAGAAATTTGGATGAGAATTTGAAACACATGAACTGAAGTTGGATTTATTTGGGGTAAACTATGCCATTTGCTTTCTGTGAAGCAGTTGTGTGGTATATAGCAAATATGGGATCAAAAGTGGTTTAGTGTTTGTATACTCTAATTCCATTTCTGCTTTATTCCTTATTAGTCTCCTAGCCTTTCCAGTTTGCCTACAATGAAATGGGCAAGTTGCTTGTTTCAATCTAGCCCAGAACTCTGTATGCAACACTAATCAGACAAGAGGCTCACAAATATGAAGGCATTCTGTTTTGTCCCAGTGAGTGAGAGAGTTTTGTATTCAGTGAGTGAGAGAGAGAGAGAGACTGGGACAGTGTATGCGTATTGGATATAATTGTATGAAATCTTTCTGCGTGCACAAGAAAGTGAGCGAACACTGTGTGTGTTACCTCAAACTTTAGTGTATTGTTCCCATTCTTTAAAATGGGTAAATCTTTTCTAGCAAGTCTTCTACAGATCATATCATGTATGATTTCACCCTGCATAGTCTGTGACTTGGCTCTGCATGTAAGTTATTTTCCAAACTGTGAGGTCCCCAAAATAATCCATTGATGGTGGTATATATTATATGATCTATCTAAAGATATAGATGAGGAAAGTCTTTTCCTGTAAGCTCCTTTTCCTGTTCCACCAGGCCTCACCTCCTGAAGTACCATGCTCTGTCACTTAAGCAACTGGTTTTCAAAATGTGAGTCAGGAGGACCCCAAATGGAGTGCAGCTCTGAGAAGTGCAGAAGGAAGAAGATGGAGCTCAATGACAAATTTGGATTTGCCTTTGCATAATGTGCAAAATGGCTATGAAATGTAGCCTGTTATTCAGTGATGCTTTCTATATTTACAAATAGAAAACACACAAAAATAGAATATAAAGTTTTTCAACATTAACAAGATTGCTGTCTTTTTGTTGGGGGAAAACAGCATAAAGAAACTGAGTTGGTCCCAAAAAGTGTAAGAAGTTTAGAAGTGGGTCCAACTTCAAAAAATTTGAGAATCACTGACAATACACTGAATGGTCTTTGAGCAGAGACTTAGTGTGATAGGTGAACAACTTTTGTAGCAGTCTCATTGTTCAGAAGCACCATAGAACTAGGAAGAAGCAAAAGCTAAGGAGCATCCAGAATCATGGTGGCTGGAAAAAGTAGATAATGGAGAAAGTGTCAAGGAGATCCATGGTCAAAGCCATGTGATCCTCCAGTATGGACTGAATATAGGAGGGTGGTGTAGAGACAGTTTCAATTCCTCCTTATATAGTTCTGCTGATTAATAGTCATATACTCATGCACACTTGTGTACACTCACACACACTAATTAACCCTAAAGGAAAACAGTTTAGCAGAAGACTAGTGCCTGACTTTTTCCTTCTTCCCTCCCCCGTAATGTAGCCCATGCAGATTCTGTTCAAATTTTTAAAACACTGGGAGGATCCAAACATGAACATCCCATTCCCAACATCTAAGTGTATTGTCCATAAGAAAAGAAACCTGAGTGTTATAACACCTTCAAAGAAAAAAGATAAGTAGAAAACAAATGTCTTTATTCAACAGCGTTGTTCTCAAGCTATTAACTCTCAAAATATTCTGGTCTTCATCTTGGATTTGGGATTTGTGCTTGCCTTGTGAAGGGATCATGGCTGTGGTTATTCTGTAGTTGTGAGGAGGGCAATGAGCTTTGTGTATACATTCAGAAGCACTTCTATTAATCCTGTGCTGATTTATTGACCTAGGGATGGGGTAGCTCTGCTTACTTTCTTGAAGGAAGAAGAGTGGTATGTCCAAAAGTAAATGCATGCTCATACAAGAAAAATGCAGAGCTGTGCTCTAATATCACATCATGCACACAAATGAGCACATGTTTAATGTTCTTTCATGTCCACTAGAGCCTAACCAAGAAGCACATCCATCAGCCACACCTATGCAATTATACATGTTCCCTGCTCCCAGAAACAGGAAGTTAAAGAAAGTTGGACAAAGAAGACAATAGCCTGGGAAGTTGGGATCAGAGGAAATGATGGCTAATAATAATGTAGAATTGAAGAAAGTAAGAACCAATGAAAAAACCATGGCCCTTTTCACACTACTTACCTGCTCCCGGAACGTTGCGAAACATCGCGCAAAAAACACAGAAGATAGCGTCTTCTTGCGAGAGTTTTGCGCGATATGCTATCTTCCGCGGTTTTTGCACGATGTTTCGCAACGTTCCGGGAGCAGGTAAGTAGTGTGAAAAGCCCCCATGTCTACAGCTGAGGAGTAGAAGTTGATGTATACTATTGGCAGGAATGAAGCAGAAAGGTAAGAGAGGGTTGAGGACGGGACCCAAGAGCCAGGGGGAGTGGGGGGAGAATATAGGCTGTAACAGATTTTTTTTTTCTGTTGTGGCAATAGTAGAGTGCCACAACTGCAAAATTCTTCTGCCAGGGACTAGATTCTATCCCCCCTTGGCTCTTTGATCTCCAGTGCAATATAACCAGACCACACTAAGGTAGCAACCAGGCAGTATAGCCTGATAACACTAAAGTGGCAACTGGACAGTGTCTTGTAGTGGCTAGAACACTGGACTAGGCCTGGGGAGAGTCAGATTCAAATTCCCTCTCATAATGTAATTCAGTGGCGGACCTCACCCTGTTATACTTCACAGGATTGTTGTGAACATAAAATGGAGTGTAAGGGGACCATGTATTTCAATGTAGAAAACAGAACAGGGAAAGCAGCGGGTCCCTAACCTTGTTGAGCCTGTGGACACTTTTGGACTTTTGAGAACTTTTGGTATCAGCACAAAATAGCTGCCATGGCAGGCAAAGCCAGCCACAATGTAGTTACCAGGAGGGCTGGGCCGATTGCAAAATTAAAGCAATCTTCTCAGGGGAGATGTATACTCTCTTTTGCAGCGTGAGTAAGTATTGCCCATATTGTCAAAGGTGCAGGTAACCTACATACTTAATTATCAACACTATGTATTATTATTTCCAGTTAATTAGTTCTGCTTGCTTGTACTTTTTAAATTTTTATTGTCTCAGCCAATGAATAAAACATAGCTGAGGTTCAGGAATCAGGAATGACATACAGCATGGTTAACAATGGGCGTCACTTGGCAGCAAATCTACCATTTATACAGAACCTATCTAGTACAACAGGCCTTTCTTGGGTTAGGGAAAGGTCACACGGTAAGTCTGGGCAAACCAATGTATTACTCAAAGCTTTCTCTCCTGTGTATAGTATATATTATTTGAACCCTTATTTATTAAAAACATGCCAGGATTCAAAAGATTAAATGAGGAAGATGTAATTATAAGCCAAATAATAAACAGAACAGATTTCGTTCCCTTTGCATTTTGTACTTTCCTGCCATTGTTTAATATATGGCTGTTATACAAAGAGCAGTTTAGGTCAGATACTATAAATTATGCTTTTTGTACAATAGTAACCCAGTAAAATTATTTTCAAAGCTTGATCAAAATACTTCAAAAGTACTCAGTAAACTTTTCCATATTACAGGAAGAAAACGAGTTTTTAAGACTTAACTAATTTAGTTTGGCCCAAGAATTTTAAATGTGATCCTGTCACTGTTGAAGCCAATGGCCTAACCTAACATAGCCTTTCTAAAGTCTCTCTTTCTTGAACTGGAAAGATATCTGAATAATTTATCTGATATCTCTACTAAACGTGTTTCAGATAATTTATCTGAAATCTCTACTAAACGTGTTTTTTTTAAATGTTTTAATAAATGTTGACATGTAGAAGGGGTGCCTATAGCTGCAGTTCTAAGGATAAATTCTGAAGTTAACTTTCAAAGGCAGATATTGAAGCTCCTGTCTTAATAACATTAATAATAACAACAACAACAACAACATTCAATTTATATACCGCCCTTCAGGACAACTTAATGCCCAATCAGATCAGTTTACAAAATATGCTATTATTAACCCCACAACAAAACACCCTGTGAGGTGGGTGGGACTTAGAGAGCTCAAGAGAACTGTGAGTAGCCCAAGGTCACCCAGCTGGCTTCAAGTGGAGGAGTGGGGAATCAAACCCGGCTCTCCAGATTAGAGTCCCATGCTCTCTTAACCACTACACCAAACTGGCTCTCAATAGCATCTTAACAGCATCATCCTACTGGATAAGTTACTTCACCCATATAATACAAATCGTCACTGTTGACTATAAGTATTTTGCCCAAAGTGCCAAAAGTGAAAGAGATTATTGTTCTCCTAACCAGTATATGTAACTTGTCACTAAAATAAGCCACTCTGCCAAAAGATGAGTGTAACAAATGTCACACCAATTTTAAAAGAGGGATTCAAAAAAGAACCAAGTAAAGGGGGACAAGTTAGCCTAACATCTGTCCCAGGCAAATCAATAGAAACTGTAATCAAAGATGGAATTATTAAGAATATAGAGGAACAAAGCCTGCTGAGAAGAAATCAGCATGGCTTCTTCAAAGGGCAGTCCTGCATCACAAACCTTTTGTTCTTATTTAAGAAAATGAAAAAACATGTAGAGAATGGTGACCCAGTGGACATCATATACTTGGACTTTCAACTGGTTAGTCTACTGCAGAACTTCTACCTTTCCTAGGCAGAAAAGATCTGGCCACTGTGGTGTATGCCCTGGTTACATCTACATTAGATGGAATTACATTAGGTTACAGCAATTGGGCTGCCCTTGAGAAGTGTTCAGAAATTTCAGTTGGTATTAAGAACCATATCACTCCACTCTTGTCCCATGTTCACTTACTCCCAGTCTGTTTCAATGCACAATTTAAAATGCTGGCATTGATCTTTTAAGCCTTATATAACTTGGGACCAATGTATCTGTAGGACCACCTACTCCCTTATTAATCTACCCAAACACTGTGGTCATCTTTGGAGGTCCTGCTTTGGATGCCTCCACCTTAATTAGGCAGGTGACAACCCAGGAGAGGTCCTTCTCCTTTGTGGCACAAAAATTCTGGAATGGTTTTCCCAGGGAGATATTTCTGCCCCCTTCTGTTGCAATTCCACCAGTGGGTGAAAATTTTTGTTGTTTCTTTGGGATTTCCTCAGTGATCCCTCTTTCTGGTCTAATATTTTTAATTTTTGTAATTGGACACTGGTTTTTATTGTTTTAATGTTTTTAATAGTTATTAAGATGTGATGTTGTTTGTTGTGGTGGTAGTGGTGGTGGTGGTTTAATCTGCAAGCTGCCTTGGTGGGCCTTATGAGAGCAGAAAGGTGAGATAAATTTTGTAAAGTAAAATATTTTAAAAAATTAAAATATAGTTCTACGCTTTCCAAAGACATAATAGACATTTCTGATAGTGTCTTTTATATGTTTTATTACCCCAAATCCATTTTATGAAATCATATAGAGTAGTTCTAATGTTTAGTTCAGATCAGGGGCCCCACAGAGACAGCAAGTCAGCCAAGATGAAACCATTAAACTCAGTTGTCTTGAATAGAACAGAACTTAATTTTGACATCAGTAGGAATGAATTAACAAGTGATTAACATCGGAATCCTAAAAATACATTTCTGGGAGTAAACCCCATTAAATAGACCTGAGTAGAATTCTGAGTAGACTGCTAGGATTTCTCTCTGATTCTCTTATTGAAATCAGTGGTACTTAAGTATTTACATTTCACTGAACTGCATCCTTTGTTCATTTTTATTTTTATACATTAATATTTTGACACATTCGTGGGCTGTATTAAGGTCACTCTGACACATCAATTTTAATCCATAAAGTTCCACAGGCAGATATTATATGATGTAATATGTACAGGGGCGGAGCAAGGGTTTACCTCGCTCGCGGCCGGCCGGCTGGGCGCCCCCACGCGCACACAAGCGCGTGTGCGCACCAGCCTGCGTGATGATGTCACGCGTGACGTTATCACGGGAGTGCACGCGCCGCCGCCGGCCCGATTGCTGTGGCGGGCGGCCTCCAAGCTCTCCCGCTCAGTGGCCTGCGCCGCCGCAGATGCCTGCCCGCGGTGGCTGCGCCTGGCCAGGGGCTTGTGCTGGCGGCGGCAGCGGCGCGGCGTGGGGGGGATAGGAGGCTGGTGCTTTGTGGTGCGCGCTCCCGCCCGCCGAGCCTCCTCCGGCGCTCCCTCCGGCACCCCGCGCCTGCAGCCACCGCCTACCTGGCCTCAATAGGCCCGCCGCCCCTGAATATGTAATATGATGGAAGTGAAATGTCCATAGGAGAGTATGAAGAAGGTTAGTGCACATCTATGGAGACCATATCACTCTGTCAGTATAATTTTTGGCAAGCTGTTTATAAATGTTAAAATAAAATGAAAATTAAGTAATAACAGCAGAGGCTCATTGTTTAATTGATGGCCTGAGGTAAAACCAATGACCACGAAACCTGGCTGGTCATTAATTCACAAAGCAATATCCTTGACTGACATTATTCTCATTATAGCCTACCAACTTCCTCTATAGAAAAGTAATTGTGCTTTTTACCCCCTCTATTGAAGGAGTGGGTGGGGGACATATTATTGAGAGGAAAGCAGCCTGTATGTCACTCAGGCCCTCCCAGCTTGGCCAATCATATCGTATTTTCAGTTCACATGTTTGATAGCAGCAATGGAGCTGATTCTGTGTTCAGTCAAAATCTATTACCCATTGCATTTTTAATTAACATTTAACCATTAAATGACTTTAAATGACTTCTAACAGCAAACTTTTCTAATAAAATGGAAGTGTGACAGGATAAGTACTGCAAGTTCATGCTGTAAGATAAATTCTAATGGCAATAATGATTTGCATGGTGCAGGTCCCTGCCATTAACATAAATCCTGGGTTATATACCAAAATCATTAAGTAAAAAATGCAAATCACACAAGCTTCAATAAGATTAGAACTGTGAGTGATTAGTCTGGCTAATCAAGCAAAGAAATGCTTTCTCGGTTCTATTTTAAGTTTGGTAAAAACTTACATTAAGCTGATGCTGAAAATTTTGTATGATTTCAAAAGTACTGGCAGCTTCTCCAGCATGATTTTGCTTCTCCTCTGTTAACAGGCTAGTGGATGACCTGTCTCATATTCTTGACAATGAAATATACTTTACTTTTATGAAACATTATTAAGGCTAGGAATCCTATCCAATGATATGATATATAAAATATATATGACATAGCTGGATGCCTATCCTGTGTAGATACATGAAGAGTGGGAGACAATCAAATGAAATTGTACGAGATCATTATAACAAACAAAGCAAATCTCCCATTTGCTTCTCCAACTATTATACATAACTCCAGAGACTGGAACCATGAACAGAAAAGAGACATATTTTCACCAGCCTGGATGGGAGGTAAAAAAAAACCCCAAAATAATAAAAGCAGCATTGGTACCTTTAAAAAGCAAATGTCCTCAAAGGCAGTTGCTAAGCGACCACAACAGTATTAGCAAGTATTGTCTTGGCAGTTAGTAAAAAACATGAGAAGGGGGCAGGGCCCTATCCAGGAGGACTTATTGGGGCCAAGTCTACCAGCAACCAACAGACTACTTACTATCACTTGGCTTACATGACACCAAGGCAACATTAGTTACTGGGGGAAAGCCAGTTGTTTTGTAGTTAAAATGTCAGACTAGGATCTGGGGAATCCAGATTCAAATTCTCATTCTGCCAGAGTGCTCACTGGGTGACTTTAGCCCAGTTACACACTCAACCTAACCTACCTCACAGGTTGTTGTGAGAATCAAATGGAGAAAAGGGGGATTATGTCAGCTGCTTTGGGTCCCCACTGTGGAAAAAGGTGAAGTAGAAACAAAGTAATTCTTTAAAAATATGATTGAAGATGGGAGCAGACAAATGTTGGGTGGGTGGGTACATCCCATACCTGCTATATTTCCTCTGTTGCAGCCACTTAAGGAGGGAGCAGCAGAGCTACTAGTGGATGGGATCCAAGTAAGTGGTGGGGGGAAGAGAAAGAGTCATAGGGGTGGGAGAGGGAGGAACAGAGAAAAGTAAGGAATGCCAGTAGGCATTAGGGAAGGGACAAAGAGAGAGAGAAGGAATGACAGTAGGCATGTGTGATGATGACAACCCAGAACCAGACACTAGGAACTTAAATTTCTCACTCTACAAACTTCTTTTGTCCTTGCCTTGCTCCAGTGCTGGCTTGGTTGATGGGCTTAGCAACATTTCCTGATAGGCAAGTGTTTATCTGAGCCTCATCATATTAAACTTTGCAGAACGCCATGGCAAGTAGAGTCAAAGCTAGGGGGTTGCATCTAGAAAATGTTTGTTGTGTTTTCATATCTGTTGAGTGAAATATTTATTGTGATTGCATACTTTTCCAGTGGGGCATTGCTAAGTTGTGGTCGAAATTTGCTATTTTTTCCCCACAGTCATGATTTGTGTGGCTGTTCATTTCAATGGGGAAGGGGGGACTAAATGAAGGTTCTGGGACAGCTATTTTTGTACTTAGAAGCATCAAAATATCAGAGAATACAGTCTTCCCTCTAATCTGAAAAACCCCTACATTTCAAGCAGATTAAACAAAGTGAGGTGATTTTACAGACCCTCCAAGTAGGTCCCCCTTTGGACAGCCACAGTAGAACTCACTACTAGTTTCTAAAATGGCTCTCAGGCGTCAGCCAGGAGAGCTCCAGCCAGCCACCAGCATTAAAAAAAACAAAGCCCTGTATCCATTTATTTTCCCCTTGCTCTTACAGTGACAATATTTTTTTTTTACCTTTCCACTGAAAACTGCATTTTCCTTGCTTCCATGTTGTGGCTTGTTTTTTGTTTCCATTCAGAAAGTGAGGAAGGCTTCTGTTGCAGGACCCTCCCCACAGCCATCATTGTACTTTCATTATTCCCTTGGGGGGGGGGTATGAGTTGTCACAAAAATTGCAGCAGAGTGTCTTGTGCCTGTCCATCAAAGGGCAAAGCCATTGAATTCTATGGACCCCGGAGCAAATTCCTCCACTATTAGTTCTTTCAGAAGAAAAAAAAAGTCCTGCTCGATCCACAAGTGAGGGGGAGGGGGAAAAGAGAATGGCAGCTCTCTTTAGGATTGGCTAGACGTGCTCGTTGCACCTCCATTCCAGTGATCTGACTGAAGGGAAAATTTCAGTTCAGATGCAAGGTGAAATACAAGCTCATGCTACGTTGCTGGTAAATGTTGGAACTCAGAGAGGAAAGATACCTGAATTTTGTAGAGAGAGAGGTTTTGTGATTACCAAGCAGCCAGGACTAGTGCTTCCATTTCAGAGACTAACAAGTAAGAACCAGAAACAGTTATTTTAGTTATTTTTATGGCTCATGATTTTCATTACAAAATAGTAAAGAGTCCAGTAGTGCCTTTAAGACTAACCAACTTTATTGTAGCATAAGCTTTTGAGAACCACAGTTCTCTTCGTCAGATTTTCATTATGCACACATTTAGTCAGAGCTAGTGCTGTTTGCTCTGCCTTTCTTCCCCCCTTTGTGGATGCAGTACAGAACTGCATTAAAAGTAAAATAAATTGAAATGCATCTGCTGACGGCAGCATTACTCTGGATTTATGGACTCTCAAGCTGACTTGGGCCTCTTGAATTTTGTACCTCCAGTGCTTTCCCTCTATGGTCCTGCTTCCATGTTGTCTTTAAGGGCAGTCCAGTGTACAGTGCATTGTAGTAATCCAGCTTTTATGTTAGAAAACCATCGATCAACATGGCCAGAAGGGCTAAATCTAAAAAAGAGAGCATTCAGGAATCCAGTGAGGTGAATAGAAGTCATTGTTGGCCACTGCACCGAGCCTTTTGCTCAGCTTTTCTATTAACGTCAGTTGGACTACTCCAGATTTTATGTTTTGAGAATTTTGGCTGGGTAATAGAAAACAGATAAAATTAGTGCATTTGAATCTAAACGAATGTAATCCCACTGAAGTCAATGGTCATATGAAATCAATGGTGCTAAATGAGCTGAACTCCATATACTCCAATTTAATTGGTTTTTAGATTGCAGTCTTACAGCACAATCAAGTGAACATTAGGCACACTTAAGTCCCATTGGAGTTAGTTAAGTGTGCCTAAATTTCTCTGGATTGTGCCCCTAGGCTCTAATCTTTCTCTTTCTTTATATAGTGAGTTAGGGTTGATTATCTCGAGGACTTCTGAAAGAGCTGAAAAGTGCTGACTCAGCTTCTCAGCCCCATTGCTGCTGCCACTTAGCCAACTTATACCTGTGGAATGGTGCTGTATATCAGTGCAGTCTAGACAGAGGAGACAGGCTCCTGTGACATCTGTGATTAATAGGTGCATGTACGCATGTTATAGAATTGTGTTATGGTTATAAGCTCATCAATATATGGTGTTATAGATGGTGATAAAATACAGTTATAAGCAATCCCCTGATCTCTTGGACTCTCTAACAATCTAACAATTGATTAGGCATTTATTAAAACATTAAACGTTCATTAGGTCTTCATAAATGAAAAATTTAAAAGGTATATGTAATAATCTAAGAACAGATATTTATTAAATACTATACAGTTTAATATAATTAACTACATTATTTGCTTTTTAAAAATCTCAACATACCTTAATGATTTTTATTGGTTTGAACTTCTTGTTCTAGTGTTCCCATTTAGAGTTTCACATATATTGAATTATTCCACAGCAAAAACACTGGCAGTTGAGTGGAGAGAGAAGAAGTTTAGAGCAAAGGAATGGTGTCCTGTCTGGTAGGTATTATAATATGGTTTAGCTATTCCCATTCATCTTGTCTTGATTCATACTCTGACATCCTCAACAAGCTCATAACTAAGACAACTTTTTCTTAAGATCAGGGTACATCAACTATGAGGGTATGTCTGTGTCCAAAGAGGAATTAATTTGAGACAAAATATAACAACAAGAGAGAGGAAAATGCAGGGAACAGCCATGTCTGTTCCATGTTCATTCAGGTTCTGTTTTCTAGCCCCAAGAAATAAGATCCACATAGAAAGAAATTTGAGACAACCTGAGAACTATGGCTCACAACTGGGCTGGCCCTAAATTCAGAATCTGGATTTAAATTATATCTTTTTGGACAGGATAAGGAGAGGAGCCTAATAGATTATCATCAGGACAGCCAACAGTCTCTTTGAGAGTTAACAAACCCCACCTTTGACCTCTAGAGGTCTAGATGCTTCCTACTTTATATTTATTTATTATTTATTTATATGTTGGGTGGAGGATTTATATCCTGCCTTCCCTGCAAGCGGGCTCAGAGCAGGTCACAACATCATATTAATAACAATTACAATGATATAAAAATACCCCCAAATACTATAAAATATAACTTAAAACCATGTAAAACAGTAAAACAGTCCAACAAGGACCTCTAAGATGTGGCAGGGCGGTAACTTCAGTACATAGAGATCCTAAATTGTTGTGTGTGTGTGTTATGTGCCATCAAGTCGTTTCCGACCTATGGCAACCCTATGAATGAACGACCTCCAAAACCTTCTGTCTCTAACAGACCTATTCAGATCCTGCAAACTGGAGGACGTGGCTTCTTTTCAAGCCACCTCGTTTTAAGTCTTACTCTTTTCCTGCTGCCTTCCACTTTTCCTAGCATTATTGACTTGTCCAGAGAATCCTGTCTTCTCATGATGTGACCAAAATATGATAGCTTTAGTCTTGTCATTTTAACTTCTGAGGAGAACTCCGGCTTGATTTGATCTAGTACCCACTGATTTGTCTTTTTGGCTGTCCATGGTATCTGCAAAACTCTCCTCCAGCAACACATTTCAAATGAATCAATTTTCTTCCTGTCAGCTTTCTTTACTGTCCAACTTTCACAATCATACATAGCAATGGGAAATACCATAGTTTGGATTATCTTGATCTTGGTTCCCAAAGAGACATCTTTATCTTTAAGGCTCTTATCTAGCTCCCTCTTCCAAGTCTCAATCTTCTGATTACTTCATTGCAGTCTCTCCGTTGGTTGATTGGTTATATTGCCTAAATTATATTCTTTTTACTTCTGTTAATTATTAAAAAAATGTTAACTCAACTTTTTCCAAGGACATATTTTAATTCAGAGAACTATTGGAGAGATATTGGAAGGGTGAGCAGTGAAGAACAGTAAATAGATGTAATATCACTAAGCACAGCAGTACAGCTAGAAAAAAATCAGTAAAGTGCATACAAATCACTCATGATGATAAATGCAGTACCTCGGACCATTTACTTAATGGCCAGTTGTTCAACTTCAGAGGCAGAGAACAATCGCAGGCTTCCTTGGGAGTAGCAGGGAGGAAGCAGACACCCACAGTTGCATCTAACTTTGCTGCTGCTAGATAAATCAAGTTATGCATTTTACCTTTTAATGATGACTTCTCTCTTTGTCTTTCCTGTTGCTCTGATTGGAACAAGTCTGGGTCCCATTTGGGTGGGTTGAGTCAACAGAGGCTTAAGCAAGTTTAGCAGTCTTAACATGCTCTGGTATGACTTCTTAGCACTCCCATTGTTGCCTTGTTGTTTAGTTAGCAGCTACTGCATGATCATTTGATTAATGTATGCTTCTTCATATTTCCAAATAGTTCATGAAAAGAGACCATCAAATTATTCTGAACCCTTGCCAGCTTTAACCACAATCAGCAAACCTCCTCTTACTACAGGTCACAATTGTGACATGGAAACTTTTCACTCCCAGATTTCCCCTCTTTCAGGGTCTCTTCAGCTTCTGGCATTTCAGCTCCTCAACAATATTTCCAGACTTATAGGGAGAATCTCGCTCAGACCCCATGGTTCTGAATGTCCAGCCATTACATGGGATAAAAATAAAGAGCAAAAATGATTGAAAAACAAACAAGACAGAGAAAAAATAATGCATGGCTATCCATTACAAGAATACATATGTAAAGCTTTTGGAAAGAGAGGGGGAGAAAGAGGCCAGAATGCAACCAAGCATGCCAGACACTGAAGAAGAAAGAATTTACTTTCTTTTTTAAAGATGACACCTCTATCAACTATCCGATAGCTTAAAGGGGCCTTGTTCTTCTCTGCAGGGAATAGGACACCTGTGTAATGACCCGGTAAGGTCTTACCCTGTTTGATTGAGGAAGACTTGCCCCTGCTGCTTTCCCCTTGATTGGGGAAAGGGCAGCTGCTACTTAGGTCTCTGGTGACAGTGGGCCTTTCCGTCTGTCATCCTTGGGGACCCTGCAGGTTGTCTCAAGCTATGGCAATCTTGACTGCCTCTTTTGAAGAGTAGACACCATGCAAGATTCATTGTGCAAAGACATAGGAGGGTATAAGGAGTGGGAGGGGTACAGTGACATACAGAGAAAGGGAAGATGTTTGCTGTTCCCCATGAGTTATGCAGAGCAAGTCACTGTCTTCTGAAATAAGAAACAGACAGAGGTATTAGAATGCATTTAAAATTCAACCTCTATGCTGATGAAAAATTATATCAAGACTGCAGTGAAATGGCAGAAAAAGAATTCAATTTTGATTTAATAAAATTATTCATAGCACAATATTAGAAATTAATAAAGTAATTACAAAATTTGTACTTTTTTAAAATAGGGAAATGCATTTGTAATACGATTTTGTAGTAATTTTCAGTATGGTTTACTCTTGCCTGACATTTGACAAGCATGGTAGCCAGCCATGAAATGTATGCCATATAAAAAGACCATTTTGCTGCCAGATACAATTTGTTTGTCTTTGAGCTTTATTTGGAATTGGAGGGGGGAAGAAAAACAGTGGTGGTAGTGATGATGGTAGCAGTGGCACCATGCTAAAAATATTTTTTTTAATGGTGAAATCTCCTTTTTAAGCGATCCAGATGACTGTCAGATCTGCCCATGCTATTCTTTTAGTCAGACAAAGTTTTATAACAATTTTTAAACTTTCATTTGTTTTATTTATACCCTGCCTATCTCCCCAGTGGGATCTAAAGTGGCTCACATTTTTCTCCTCTCTTCCACCTTATCCTCACAACAACCCTGTAAAGTAGGTTAGGCTGTGAGTGTGTGACTAGCTCAGTGAGCTTCCATGGCAGAGTAGGGATTTGAACTTGGGCCTCCCAGACCCTAGTCTGACAGTCTAACCACTACATTACTTATGGCTCAGAGATTAATTTATGAAAACTAGAGGTGGGCGCGGTCCACAAAACAGACTTAAATTTGACACAGTCCAGCCTGGTTTGTGATTTGTGAGCATGTGGATTGTGGGACTCATGTTTTTCATGAACTTTGGTTTGTTTGGGCCATGAGTCCAGACATCCTGTGCCGATCTATCAATTCCCTAGGCAGTGGAATGGATGTTCGCAGACCTTCTGCAGCCCTTGGAACACACCAATCCTAGCCCTCAAAACCTTGATAGGCAGCTCTGGCTGCCAACCAGAGAGCTTCTAGTCTTCTCTATGTGAGCAAGGAGCAAGAATTAATTCCCTAGGCAATGGAGGGGAAGGATGTTCTGCAGCCCTTGGAGCACACCAATCCTAGCCTTTAAAAACTTGATAGGCAGCTCTGGCTGCCAACCAGAGAGCTCCTATTCTTCTCTATGCCAGCAAGGAGCAAGAATTAATTCCCTAGGCAATGGCTGGGAAGGTGTCTGTGTGGTGAGTGAGGGGGCTCTTCCCCCACCGTCGTCTCTCTGATTTTGCTTCATTGCAATTCATTGCAAGCCAATACAAGTCAACTGGCATTTGTGACTCTTAGTATCTACTGGAAGTTTCCTGGGGTGGTCACTTTGGGGGGTCTGTAACTCAGACCTCCGAAATGCAATCTTGGCCATATTACATTTAACACAACTTTTAAAAATCAATTAAAACTAAAACCAACTATATACAGTTCCTCCCTTGCTACAGTGACTATAGCAAGTCACCCACCATTAAAAGCCTCCTTTAAAATAAAACATCCTTGCCATACCTTTGGAACCAGGTCTCATACAAGCTCTTTTGCCCTTCTCCAAGAAGCCATTTGAGAGGGCTGGATGCCACAGTCCAAAAAGACTGAGTTTGAACTGAGAAATACCTAATAACTCTGAGGGAAGGAACAGACAGGAGGGAGTTCTGAGAGAATTTTAACTGGCACATAAGTTCATATCAGATCTCCTAAAGTTGGGGCCTTGATTGTATAAAGTTTTTAAAATAATCACCAGTAGTTGGAAAAAAGCCTTCTTCACTACTGCATTTATCTGTTTTCACACAACAAAGCTCTTCATGCCTCACTTATATCCCTCCATGGCAGCTTCGCTCATCTGAACAGGTCTCTTGCAGGTGCCAGCCTGCACATGGGGGAAATCAACAGCAGCCTGCACACAGGCTTTCTCTGTGGTGGCCCCTACCCTGTGGAACGGCCTGCCTGAGGAGGTCAGGGGAGCCCCTACTCTCCTGGCTTTCTGCAAACAATGCAAAACTAAATTATTCAAAAAGGCTTTTTACTCAGATCTGAGGGAAGTATTATAGGGAGGGGCCTCAAATGCTTTGCTAATGAGTTAGGGACCATAGACTTCACCACTATGTTACCTTGCATATTATCTGTTGCTCGAATATGTACTCTTATACTACCTGTTCTTCATGTCTATCTAATGTCAGCCCTAGAATTGATTATGTTCTGTTCCAGCAATTCTTCAACTCTGTACTAGATTCTTGTGAATGCTATGTCTTTGTAAAATCCACTATTGTTGTGGAAATGTCCTTAACACTGAATGGAAATTTCCTTGATACTGTATGGAAATGACCTTGATACTGATTGTACTAATCTCACGCTATGTAATCTGCCTTGAGTCTCAGTGAGAAAGGTGGACTATAAAAGACATAAATAAAAAATAAATAAAATCTAATAACTCCCAAACTTTTTACAGAATCAATGAATTTCAGCACAATTCAGTTAAAATGTGCAAAATAATCCCCTCTACAGCTACTTCCCTACCAGCATCACCTTCATTTTGTCTGAATTCTGAATTCAGTTTTCCTTTTTATTCCTCAGACATTTTACTATAGCCTCCAAGCGCTGTCCCAGGACACACTACTGCTTCAATGGCTTATCTAAAGATATATGAAGGTGGGTAATGTCATAGTGACACACAATCCTAAAGCTTTGATCATTTAAAGGTCTAGATTAACAACAATAGTGACAAGATCAGGTCCTGGGAAACCATTATGCCATGTTGTTGTTGTTCTTGTTATAGAGACCTCTATCCAATTGGATTGAAATTCTCAGAAATTGTACTCATCTCAGGTGGATTAAAGAAAAGATCCAATTTTATAGGCTATTAAAATTTTAGCTTGGCTGGTCTTGTGACCATAATTTTTTTTTTAAAAAAAAATTAGCTTGCTGAACAGGCATATATGACATGATATTGGCATTTAAGCATGTTTTTCCTCATCCCCTAAGTGTGTGTGTTTTTCCTTTCCCAAGATTCTCAAATGGTGGATGAGCAAAACTTCATTTTAAACAACAGGCAGCACTTCTACTGAAAGCTTTCAGACGTCATTCCTTTACGGTTTAAGCACTTCTCCCTTCCATACGTGGGGTGGGGGTGGGGGATAGGGGGAGCAGTTGGAAAGCAGAAGCCATTTCCAGGTTTCTTCTCTACTGTAGCCAGTCCATGGGGATGGTTTGTATTTCATATATGTGACTGCAACAGGCAAAGTTCCCACAGTGCAACTGAATGAACCCTAAAGCCATGTCTACAGTGCATTTCCTGTACTCTTGGCCTGCTTCAAATGCCCTTTTCTGGTCTTCAAACCATGGGGTATAACCTATAGATTGATGAATTAAGGCAATCTAGCAGCCACCTGACCTACATGGCTTGTCCCCCCAACCCACAGTGCAGTCTTTTCAAGGGTCTCCGTAGCCTGCTGGGTAAAGGGGAAGAAAGTGGGATGTTCATAGAATACAGTCCTTTGATTCTGCTGATTGGAAACATGCTACAAGATCATTCATTTTTAAATTTTATTTATTTATTTTATTAATACCCCCACCTTTTCTCCCAATGGGGACCCAGGATGGCTTATATAATTATCTTCTCCTCTATTATATCCCCACAATAACCCTATGAGGTAGGTTAGGCTGAGAGCCAGTTTGGTGTAGTGGTTAAGAGCAGTGGAACTGTAATCTGGAGAACCGGGTTTGATTCCCCACTGCTCCTACTGGGTGACCTCTCAGCTCCACCCACCTCACAGGGTGATTGTTATGGGGATAATAATAGCATACTTTGTAAACCACTCTGAATAGGTGTTAAGTTGTACTGAAGGGCAAATGTCATTAATTTTACAGACTTAGAGTATGTGACTGGCCCAAGGTCATCCAGCAAGCTGGAGCCAGTGGCAGAGTGCACGTTCTTTTAGATCCTAATATAACACTCTAACCACTATGTCTTGGGGGCTCTCACACATGCTAGTTTCTTACCTTACTGACTTCCCTAAGTTGTTCCAGCCATAGTTTACCATCACTTCCAAATTAGGCAAGTTAGTTAATAATGCTAACTAGGGTTGCCTACATAGTTTCAAAAAATAGTTTAGATAGAAATCTAGATTAACAATCGCCTAGTTTGTATATGGCAAATTGCTTACAAAAATAAGAAGAGGGAACACATGAAGGAGTATTAGTAATCTTAGCACTGTAATACATTCCCAGAAATTCAGATTATCCCTAGGAAATGGAGATAGTTTTTCTCTTAGACTAGTCCTGGCCCAAAGCTGAAAGTGGAAAGCTAATGATATAGACACATTTGAAATATCACTGTATAACATGGGCATGGCGGTCAATTTTTCAACTAGGTACTATGCCTTTAACATCAATCTTGTTTCAATACATTAGAAAGTGATAACTCTTATCCCATACCATGGACAACTTCACTTTCTAATTCTTGCCCATCATTATTGAAGTGTGGCTGGATTTCCCCCCTCTATTCGCTTGGTAAGCCTACCTTTAAAATCCAGTGGAGGGTCCAACTTAAATTGGTAATCCCTCACATATATAGAGATCAGATATGCAGAAGCAAACCAACTGGTCACTTAAATATATACAATCTGTACCCCAAGTTGTTAATTCCTGTACCTTAGTATCAGGGCATGATCTTGTCAGTGATCTGAAAATATTTCCTGTGAAAGCATTCTGGAAGTGTTCCATATTTTCTTCCCTCCCTAAAATTTCATTGTTTCTTAATTGTTCTCCGTTTCCTCCTCCCCCTCACTTGGAATCTTCTCTGGGGGTCCAGATTGTGGGGCAGCTTGCACAGTAGCTAACTATAGTTAATTTGCCAGGGCACCATAAAGAAAGTTTTCTTTTAAAAAACAACAACAAATGAATGTTTCATTGTTTGGCTTTGTTAATGCTTCACTATGTTCTCACTTCAAAATCTGTGCTCAACAAACAAAACAATTAGAAAATGCAAGTAACACTTTCTCAAACACACTCCAGGTTAAATATGGTTTCACTCCCTACAGCGATATGAAGCAAGATCTTCTCTAACATAAATCAATGTGGCTTGATTTACTGTGATAAGGTACTACTGATTTACATCACCTGCAGATCTGTTCTACATATGTAGCTTAATTTCTCTCCCCCTTTTTTTCTGCATAAAGGCTCTTAAGATGTTTCTTTAGATTGTTCTCCAAATTGCCATAAATACCATGCTATAGACACCACAAAAATAATGGCAAGTTGTAACACATCTGAGTGACATATAAATTTTGCTCTGTGGCAGATGAGCACCCTGGAGGTGCACAAGTTTGTCATAATATAAAAGGAACCATGGAGCTGATTAAATTACTTCCCTGTGCCATTGTTAATTTTGTGAAAGGGGAGCATAAAATAGTATTTGAATTCAGTCTTTGGGTGGGGGGTGTAAAACAGCAGTTAGAAGTGTAACTGATTTGTTCAAGAATTGTTCAACTGGATGATATACAGCATATTGTGACATTATTTTGTTCCTGTTTTCAAAGATGTGTCTTGATGCATGGGGGTGGGGACGACCTCAAAATGTAAATCCCATTTTATGAAAAGTGCTGAACTATTCTGATATAATTGATGCTGACTTAACAGCAAGTGGCAATCCATTTTCTGCATTTTGCTTTACCTCCGTTGCTCTAAAATGTTTGGAAAGAAACCTATAGACTTTTTTTCCTAAGTAATCTGTGGGACATCTTTAAAAAAGAGTAAAAAAAAAGTAATAAAACTAATTCCTAGTTCACTGTTAGTACAGTTGACAAGTGAGAAAGACTTTCCATGGGGATTGTGACCTGAAATGCATGGGTACACCTAAACACCCTTTCACAAATGCACCTCTGATTCCCAGGTCAGCGGAAATTTGGTCTGCACAGGAATGAGTGCAAACTTGCGTAATGCCTCAGGTAGGGATTTGCTGTGGCAGACAGAGAGAGGGAGACACACAGTACTTGAGTTTTAATATTTATTGAACAAAAACGAGAGAGAGAGAAAGAAGGAAAAGCAGGAAATTGCAGGTATATTGGAAGAGCAATGTAGAATACTAAATTTGAGGGGATTACCAAACTCCATCCAGATGGCCTATATAATCACATGAACATTTGGGGAACAAGCAACAACATGCAAATTAAATTATTCTTAGTGAAAGCCATTACAGTTTTCCAAGATGTATCCTTGCTCAGTCCAAAGTTGGAACCTTGGTGTTTGTTCAAAAGACATAGTGTTCCCAGAGAGTGTGTGCGTGCATGAGGGATATTTGGGAATGTGAGGGTTGAAGCTTTTCTCTCTGGGTGGTGCTTGGAGCAGAAGAAAGGAAGGATAAGTTTGGGGAGCAAGGAGGCTAGGATCAGGAAGGAAGGGGAAGTGGGTTAAAGAAGCAGAGCAGAAAGTTGCATGTTGCCTGATCCAGAAGTCTCAGTGATGTTGGAGAAGTTCCGTAGTAATGAGACAGAATGGTCCAGTTGAAAAGGGAGGCTTTCTGTCCAATCCCAACGAGGAGCAATCTGGGAGAATCAGACTGAACTTAGACAGAGTGGACATTTACTGTTGAGGCCTGTGGTGATCTACCACCTCCACATACATACATACTCCTTGGAACTATTGACAAGATCTCTCCTCGTTGTCCTCTCCAACTCTTTGGATGGAAGCCAGCCCCATGGTTTACCATGGAACTGAATGTCCTAAAGAGGACTAGAAGATGTCTAGAAAATTCATGCAGAAACTGCATGAATTTTCATGCAGGAGGAAATTAATGCAGAAACTGATAGAACATACTACAGAGCCCACTGGAAGACCTATGAAGCAGCAATGAGAGCAGCAAAGAAACATCATTTCTCTGCAATCATTACATTAGCTAATTCATGACCATCTGAAGTGTTCAAGGTATCTCGAGGTCTTCTTCTAAATATGAAGCTTCACTGGCTCAAGAACAGACAATTAGCTGTGATGCCTTTGCAAAGTTTTTTTCCAATAAAATAGCACAAATACACACTTATCTGGATGCCAGCTGTGATATAGCCACTCAAACAGAAAGTTATCTGCTTGCTTATTAAAAAAAATCCTTAAACAAAAATGATGTGGCCAATTACCACCCAGTTTCTAATCTGCAGTTTTTGGGCAAAGTGATTGAGAGAGTAGGAGGTGACCATCTCCAGGTCTTCTTGAATAACTCTGGTGCTTTGGTCCCTTTTCAGTATAAATTCAGGCCAGGCTATGGGACAGAGATAGCCCTGGTGGCTTTAGTTGATTATCTCTGCCTGAATGTATACAAAAGCCAGGCTTCATTGTTGCTCCTACTGGATCTATGTGCAGCTTTCAATACAGTAGACCATGCCATCTTGCTGAGGTGTTTAGAGGCAGAAGTAGGTATCAAGGGATGAGCCTTGGGACTGGTTTAAATCATTTCTCACTGAAGCAACTCAAAGGGTTGCTGTTGGAGACCTGCTGTCTCCAGAGTAGGAATTATCTTGCGGGATTTGACAGGACACAATCTTATTCCTCATGTTGTGGTGGTGGAGAGTGCCCTCAAGTCATAGCTGACTAGTGGGGTTTCCATGGCAAGAAACTAACAGAGGTGGTTTGCCATTGCTTGCCTCTGCAACCTTGGTCTTTGTTGGAGGTCTCCCATCCAGTTACTAACCAAAACCAACCCTGCTTAGCTTCTGAGATTTGGCGGGATCAGGCTTACCTAGGCTATGCGGGTTAGGGTTTCCCCCTGTTTTTCAACCTCTATTTAAACTTTTAGAAGAAATCTGTTATAGTGATGGAATTGGATGCCATCAATATGCAGGTGTTGATGTCTCACTATCCAAATCACTGCAGGAGACAGTAGAGATCTTGGGTCACTGCCTAACAGCTATGGTCAAATGGTTGGAAATAAATTGAAACTGAACCCAGACAAGATGGAAGTGATGCTGGTTGGGAAGGCAGAGATTTTAAAGGACACTGTACTCCCCACTTAGAATGGAGTTCGTCTGATCCTTGCAGACTCATTTAAGGGCCTAGGGGTTATACTGGATCCAGTGCTACTGCTAAAAAGCCATGCTTTCTACAAACTTAGTCTAGACTAGAAGATGCCCCCCTACCTCAACACAGCTGATCTGATTATCTGGATTCATGCCATGGTAACATCAAGGTTTGACTACTTTAATGCACTGTACATAGGTCTCCCCTCCAAGTTAACTCAGAGACCAGTTGGTGCAGAACGCTGCAGTTCAGTTATTATCAGGAGCTGTGCAGAGCATGATTATTACTCCCATTCTGCAGTCACTCCACTGGCTACCTATTACTTACCAGGCAATTCAGGGTATTGGACATCACATAAAAAGCTCTTCACAATCTTGGTCTATCATATCTGTGAAACTGCCCCCCCTCTCTCTCTTGCTCTCTCTCTGCACTCCAGCACAGCAGCTTCACTCAACCGAGCAAGGTCTTCTGCAAGTGTCACCTTGCACATAAAATCAACAGCTGCCTGTATATGTCATTGTTTGTGGTGACACCACTTTATGGAACAGCCTACCTGAAGAGGTCGGGAAAGCTTCCACTCTCCTGGTTTCCCACAAACTATGGAAAATAAATTATTCAGAAGGGCTTTTTACTCAGATAGAAGGGCTATACTGTAAGGAAGTGGTCTCCATGAGATGCATAAGTTAAGGCATAGGGACTATAGACTTGACTACTATGTACTGTCTGTTACTGTATGTATGATCCAACTGAGTAATTTCTGTTTGTTTGATATGTTAAGTATCGAGTTTCTTATGCTCTGTATTGTATTTCTGTTGGTTTTAAATATTTGCAAATGTATGCATTGTTTATTGAAATGTCTTTGAAATTGAATGTACTGACTCACACTGCACACTCTGCCTTGAGTCTCAGGGCCAAGCTACAAGTGACGAATGACACTTGAACGGCAAGTGTATTTCGCCCTGTTCACTTGCCCTCCACTCAATCCACTTGCCGTTCAAGTGTCATTTGTCACTTGTAGCTTGGCCGTCAGTGAGAAAGGTGGATTATAAATAATGTAAATAAATAAATGGATCCCTCTTATTTCCAACAACTATAACTCCAGTTTTGTAAATTTTTTCTCTAGTTTTGTAAATGTTGGTTATGAAATGTTAAGACATTTTAGATGTTTCTGAAGGTTGTTTGATCTAACAGAGCTCAAGAAGCAGCATGGTGGCACCCCACAAAGAGATCAGGCATCTCTTCCAAAGGTTGCTGTTCTGCCTTTGCTCCCATTTGTGTTGGATCCTTTCCCAGGCTTTTCATTGTAACTCCATTTTGACTTAACATCATTACTCTTGCATCCTTGTAGAAATATTTCAGATATGTTGTTCTTTACTTTTCATTTTTTCTTCTAGGGCTAAATATTTAAACAGTATCTATTGATTGGTTGAGATATTCCCCCAAAGGATCCAGGCATTGTTGAACAGTCAGGTTGCTTTGCACTTTGAACTTTGCTCTTTGCTTCTCACTAGCATGGAGTCAAGAGATATGTTCCTGTATCATTGAACATCTATATATGAAAACCAAACTATATGAAGGGGAACACTTTGAAGATCAAATCACCTCCAAAAGAGGAGATATCCCTTCCTTTTAAAGAAGAGACGCTTTGGCTCAAATCTAAAATAATATGTCTTAATGACAAATGAGTTAAGCTGAACTGTTTTCATTTAAATTATTTGGTCCCATTGAAATAAATAAACAGCAATGCCTGACTTTAACTAATTTGTATGTTTGGTTGCTTACATGATTTATTTATTTATTTGGAAAAATTCTATGTTGCCTGACCAGGGAACCTGCCCTCTTTATAACATTTAAGTTATTAAATATCAACACTATTGCCTCATTAAAGAAATCATATGAGTTTTAGTCAATTAAATCTATCAGTTACATTTTTATCCCACCATTTATCAAAGCCCAGTTCACGTTACAGTGAATGTGTGTACAATCTGTGTACAGTGCACACTTGATGTTTTTAAATACGTGTTTTAATGGACTGAGACTGGAGTAACTCTCCATAGGATTCCACTGTTAGGATTCCACTGCATAGGGTTACCTTTCTGGTCAAAATGTTTTTAATCAAGTAATTTAACCAGTGAATTGGCTGAGTTCACAGTCTTATGCACAATTACTTGGAAGTAAGTTCCAGAAAAACACTTAATTCTGAACAAACATGCATAGGTTTGCACTATAAACTTTGAAGTCCTAGTAGTATGTTACTGTAGATAATTTCAGTAGGCAGATGAAGAAACTGAAAATCAAGACATTTTTAGCTTTGATAAAAATTCATTTTGAAACTATACACTTTCTAGTTCACATGTGTCCTTTGGGACCATGAGAGGAACATGTGGACATATTCTAAGCACTCTGGCTAAGGTGCAAGAAAGCCATTATGGCCGGATGAGAATGATGTTCTGTCTTGCCTCAATGTCCAGCAGGAGACTGGAAGTGAGACTGGAAAATATGAGTTTGGGGTGGGGGGGGTGGGGAGTTGCCACAGCTTGGGAAGTCCTGTACATCTGAAACAGAAACAAAAGGCAGCCTATAACTTTGCCTCTGCGTGGTTTCTTGATGAGGCCTGTCAGGAGCTTGTTATTCTGAAATAGATGCTCTTTGGCTGTCTTTTTGCTCCTTATTGAAGAGAAAGCAAAACTGTAACCTGATTCTTAAACAAATTTCAAATGGTGTCATCATTGCTAATGGTTCTTTTACAATTCAGTTCATCACTTTAGGCAAATAGCTCTCATTCATAAATTCTCCAATTGTCAAAACAACATAAAACTATCATTTATCAAAATGCAATAAATCTCAGGAAGCAACAAGATAGTATAAAGAGGGCTCGGGCTGCTGTCTGTAGGGCTGCTGCTTTGGCTGTATTTGAAAGGCCAGCCATGATTGGTTAGGCATTAAACTGTTGCTATGAGCTGCAAAACATTATGCTTTGAACAGATTCAGTTTGTGCATTAAGGGTCCTTTAGGAAGGGTAGTTGAATCTCAAAGCTCCTTTCGTCAGCTCTTTTGCTTCTCCAGATGGTATGATATTAACCTCTTAGCTTAAACATCTTTTTAGCATTCTTTACTCAAAGCTGATCTTTGATGTAAAATCAGGCAAGACATTTGAAATCTGTCAGAGCTTCAAGATGTTTCCATGCATGCTTTTCACTTTGGAAACCTTGAGGGCCCTGACTTCAAGCTAGTAGAAGTGGATCAGCAAAGGATGCCATGTAAGAAAATGTCAGTTACATATTCAAGTTAAAATTAGGGCTAACTGGGCTCTCTCCCAAAATACAGGAACGTGAATGAAAAGGGTCAGTTTTAGAAATATTTTAGGAGTAAAGCCAAACCCTACCCTTTCACGTCACTGTATGTCCTTAATTAGATGGTACCAAAAGTTCATCTGAACACCAGAAAGGGTACATTGTCGAGTCCATTGGGTTGGATCCCCAGAGAATTTACAAATGGGTAAGGGGGGCAGTTTTTGCCAGTTCCGCTCTCCCACATCAGATCTCTAAATTCCCCTCATGCTGTTCCTGGGCTGGCTCATGCAGAGAGGATAACTCACTCCTGTCCCCCAGAAGAGCATTGCAGGGCATTCTGGACTGCTGTGAGAGCCAGGGGGGTTGTGCTCTGCGCACCAACATTCCTTCTGCCCACAAAGAAACCTTACTGTGGATCCAAGTCATTCTTTTGCCTTAAATTGTGGAGCTACTATCAAAGAAAGCAGCAAGCACATAGTTCACACAATCTTCTGAATGATCTTCTGGTCAGTCGTTACAATTGTGGATCATGCAGTGAGGATATCTAAAATAATAGGCTGCCACAGTAAATGGAGGCCATAGTGATTGAGGGGAGTGGACCCCATCCCTTACTAGTGGCCATCACTTGGCAGCTGTAGAGATAGAGGCATAGTGCCCGTTAGGGATATATATGAAAATCATGAAAATAATTGTTGGGTCTTACTTTGACTCTCTGAAACAGAAGCACTAGTCCTGGGCGCTGCTTGGTAGTCAGGAAACCCTTCCCTGAAAACATCTAAGGGCCAAACTACACATGACGAAAGACACTTGCCTGGCAAGTGGATTGAGTGGAGGGCAAGTGAACAGGGAGAAATACACTTGCTGTTCAAGTGTCATTCGTCATGTGTAGCTTGGCCCTAAGAACCTCCCCTCCCCCCAGTTCCACTGTCTGCTAACAATGCAGCATGAGCTCACATTTCACTTTGAATCTGTACTGATTTCCTGAAGAATTTCTCCCTTCCAATCAGGTTGTTGCAAGGAAGGAGCAAAGATCACTCCAAGCCAATCTCAAGTTGCAGAGAGCTACTATTCTCTTCCTCCCCTTCCCCCTTCCCCCCTCTTTGTGGGCTGAAGAGAAACTTTGTTTTTTCTGTGAAAAAGCCTTGGCTTGCTCTGGGGCCCATAGAATTCAAGCACTGCCAAATTTGCTTGAAACTTGGGGATTCTTTGAACGACACACAGAAGACATTTCTCTACAGTTTTGGTGGCATTAGATTGAAAAACGATGCCTCCAGCACCCCTTCCCCATGCATACACCCCAGACGTCCCACATAGGGAATAATGAAAGTGCAACAATGGCTTGGGGGTGGGGAAGGCTGCAAAAGAAACCTTCCTCACTTTCTGAAAGGAAGGGACTCAGCTGTGGGCCACATGGGAGGGGAGCCGGGCTCATGGTGGCCATCACATTGGAGGGCGTTGAGAGCTCCCTCTGGCCTCAGCAGGGCAGCCCACACCACCTAGATTCAAACGTCAAGGCCAGCCAATCAGAACAGGCTGGCCTGGGCGACAAGGGGAGAGGACTGCGGAGCTGAGAGGCGCAGTCTCCTCTCAGGTCCACTGCTGGCCCCTCAGCATCCCCTTTATTCAATCTTGAAACTTAGAGGTTCTTTAGATTAGAGGAAGAACTGTATTTTGTGTGATTTTGGTGCAGTTAAGTGCAAAAGAAGATGCTCCCGTCCCGAGCTTCCAATCTGTCCTCTCCCTTTCCCCATTGAAAAGAACAGCTATGAAAATCAGGGGGATAGGGGGAAATTAAGGAATTTCAACCCTGACCTGACAACACTCTACTGGAAAACTACCCAGTCAAGTTAAACATTTTACTCAATAGCCCTAGATATGAAACCATAATGAAAATTTTCTAGATGCAGAGCCCTAGCGCCTATGCCAGTGTGTGATTGTTCAATGCCAGTTGAACACGTGAATTAAGGCATCCATTGGAGCATGAGAAGAAGGCAAAATGAATATTTGACTGCTCAGGAAAGGGAATATATAGGATTCTTTCTAGCTATCTAGTTTAAAGATGCCAGTGGATGACAAGATGGCATGTCCTGCAGCCATGGTTTCAAGCTGGAGAAGAAGAGACAATGAAAAGAAGATCCGGTGCAAGAAGGAAGACATCCTTGAGAATAAATTCTGCACATCAAATGATAGCATCAGGACAGTAGAAAGCAAGGATAAACAGATTCTTGACCTTTCTATTTCTCTAACTCTTTGACTGTCCCCCTCTGAAACCTAAGAAAGGGACAATCTAGTGCTCCTCATCTTACACCAAACCTGTATGAGCAACTGAGTACTGAATGACATAGACCATGTTCTCAATTGATACAGATGAAAGATGAGTCCCAAGAGACCTAGATAATACCCTACATCAGGGCTTTTTTCTGGGAAAAGAGGTGGTGGAACTCAGTGGGTTGCCCTCAGAGAAAATGGTCACATGGCTGGTGGCCCCGCCCCCTGATCTCCAGACAGAGGGGAGTTTAGATTGTCCTCTGCGCCACTGAGTGGCGCGGAGGGCAGTCTAAACTCCCCTCTGTCTGGAGATCAGGGGGCGGGGCCACCAGCCATGTGACCATTTTCATGAGGTTCCGGAACTCCGTTCCCCCACCTTCCCCCTGAAAAAAAGCCCTGCCCTACCTTAACCCCTTAACCATCTGCTGAAGAACTTACCCTAAATTCTTTGCAATCTGCTGGGACTCCTTGGCAGAAAGGTTGGATTGGGAAAGGATACCATGAAGAAAGAAAATTTGAAAAACATTTCTTTCAACTAACACAGATCTCCATTTAAGAACACTCTCAGAAGACTGATTCTCAAAACAATGGCTGTATTAGGGGAGGGAGATAGAGATCATGTATTGTCATTAGCTTTGATTGCTGTAGTTTATTAACATTAGACGCAAAGAATCAATCACTGCTGCTGTGTTGGTTTCATTCACTCGGAGCTTCTGTACAAGCCCCACTGAACTGAACAGGCATGGTAGAGCAGTGCCTGCTGAACTGTGGCCACAACTTCCAAGAACTACAATAAAATCTGTTCTCAATGCCAGAGATATTTTATTTCATCTTTTACTGTGAGACTCTTCTATTGGCTCCTCAAAACATCTGATTAGAGTTACCTTAAACGTTTTGAATTTATATTAGAGATGAGACCAAGTAAGAGGTTTTTTGAAGGAAAAAAAAAAACCTGATCACAACATTGCTCAACTTTGAGAAAGTTTAGATCTAGATCCAGATTGTACAGCTGGGCCCCATCCTTTTATTTAAACATCTTTCAGGACTGAAGACTGTTGCAGCAGACAACAGAAAATGTTTGGCACCAGATTTTGTGTAGCTGCTTGTTCTTTCTTTAATTAATCCCATCCAATATTTGCCCTTTAGTGTCTTTGTTTTCCTTTGAATTCCCTAATGTCCTGATCTTAAAGTTCTTCTGCAGAGAGACATTTATTTCAGTGAGGGCTCTACTGAATATGCATTTGGTGAACTGTGTTGTAAATATAATGAAGCGATCCATACAATAATACAAATGGCACACAGGCATCCCTGTGGCATCTGGCCACCTAGTGGGGTTCTGAACCAGCTATGCACTGTTACTGTATTTTCCGCCTGAGGTGTTCATGGCTCAGATCTAATCAATTTGGAGGGGTTTTTTTGTTACTGTGAAATACGGCCCTGTTCTTTCCAATGAAGGCTTCCGGGTTCTTTGAGGCATCTGTTTTTGCACTGAATGGAACCAAAATTGCACAGGACACAGTCCTCCCTCTAAACCACTGATCTGCTGAATTTTCCCTCAGTTACACTATGAACATAGCAACAACAACAAACACTGAAGAAAGTGAGTGTTAGCAGGTGCATCTAGCAGGAAACTGACTGGCAGAGGAAAAGCCGGGGAGTTGGCATTAAAAAATTCCTGGGTTTTGTTCAATTTTTGTTTGTTTGTAGTGCCAATAAATTTTTCAATTTGATGCCATGTTTTCTTACGCTTACTTCCAGGGAATAGTCTTTAGAATTGCAGCATATGGTTGAAATCTTCTAGGGCTTTTATCAAGTTTTATTGATTGAACAGAGCATCTCCTTGCCCCTCTCCCCAATCAGCACTTTTCCTCACTATGATCCCAAGTACCCTGAGGGGTTGGGGGGTGGGGGTTGGGGAACAGGCCAGTGCCTGAGTAGCACAGCAAAACTAATCAAGATGCATCCCTAGCAGGTCTACTCAGATGTAAATCCCATGTTATTTAATAGTGCTTAATCACAGGGAACTGTCTTTTGAATTGCAGCCTATAATTGAAGTCTCCATTCCAAACATTTCCAAAGCTGATAGGTGGGAGAGGGGAGGAGGTCTCTCCTTGCAAGGACCTGATACGCAGTGGGGAGGGGGAAGAGATGCACTCATGTTCATTGTGCCCATCCCCACTTTTTGCCATCAGCATTAATTAATAACATAAGGGCTTTCTCCCCTTGGGATCCAATTGCTGTTCAGGAAAACAAGATACTGCCCTATGAGGGGAGCCCAGTGCCTGCCTTCTTGCTGCTGCAAGATAGGAACCTAAACAAAACATACAAACTTTTTGGTGGGAGGGATTCATTACAATGTAGTTTCCCTGATTTGGTTCAGTGTTCCAGAAGCTGCTTTAAGAAAACAAACCCGCATTTTCCAGGTGTGCTTTCAGCTTGTTTTTTCTGTTATGCACACCCCTAATATGAGCCCCCCCCTCCCACTCTGGGGTAGTTATCTTAAATTCTGCCAACCAATAGTATGCTGCCATATCAGGATCTACCTGATACAGAGAGGGCATTACTATTTTTCATTCTTATTCTGCTGGACTAAATTTAAAATTTCACTGCTTAGCTTGTGTGCATCACCATCCTGTGGGATCAGCTGAGGTAAACTATCTATTTCAAGGTTTTATTTAGAGCCCCATACTATTACTTGCTTATTCCGTAGTGCTTTTTCTTCTTTTTAAAACTCTATTAAACACCCCAAAGAGTATGGCACAGGATGAAACTTCAATGAATTTCAGATGTGGGTGCCATTCATGGCCTTTTTGTGACAGCAGAGCAGCATCTTGAGCAATGACTTCACACGTTATCCCATTACTCATTTTGCAGGCTTGCCCATCTAGGCTTCACAGTGGAAATCAAATGGGATCTTCCTCTCTCTGCTTCTGAGCAGTGCTATTCAGAACTCATTTAGCTACAGGGCTGGTTGGCTCCATGGGCTGAATAGATGTGCCTTTTATTTTTCCTTAGTGCAAAAAAAACAGCAGGAGAAAATTTTAAATCAAAGGCAAATTCTTTTGATACCATGTTCACAATGTTTATCCCAGTGGGATATGATACAGTGTGTGCAATGGCTGTGTTTCACAATAATTATGAAAGAGAAAAACGTGGAATAAATATAACATAAGAAAGAACAGTGGTGTATGTTTGAATTAACCACTGAGTCTGTCAAAACTAATAACTTATTTACTGAAGAGGAGTCAACAAGTTAATAGGTCAGCTGGCCCAGACTGGGTGTTCCTGAGTCACATACTAGGGTTTGCCCACCTTCTGTTCTTGGGGTGTATTGCGGTGTATCTGTTGCTGCATACTGTGCCTTCCTCAGAGTGTGATACTCTCTTTTTCTGTTTGGTTTCTTTTTTGCATTTTTGGGTTTATTGTGGAGAGAAAGAGAGATAACGGGTTGCATACAAGAGGTAGGTTGGATTATTATTATTTTGCTGAGCAAGTAGGGAGGAATTATTAAGCTTTGTGCAATAAATAGTATATTCCAAGACGCAGAAAACAGCATCTGTCTTTTCTAGGAATAGAGGCAATTGTGCTCTGTGACATGACCAACCTCCTTAAGATTTTATGTATCATTACTTTCTTTTAAAAAGCAGCACACTTTTCATTGATCTTTCCATTTCATTTTGATTTAAAATGCAGATCTTTCCCGCCATTGAAATCTTAGCATTTTTTTTTAATGTGCACATGTGAAGGGGGTGGGGGAGAAAATCCATTTCAGACACATGCAGTCTCATAAATTACTTTTTGTGGTTGAAACAGTATTCGCTTATGTCATGGGTTGAACATCCCCCTTTATTAGAATGCTATTTATTGCCACCAGCTGCAGTGCTTAGCTAAGAAAGTTCTTGACACCAGTGATTGCTTTTCAGCACCAATGCTTCCGGCTGCTAACAGGAGCTTCTATTTCCAAAGGCAGCCACCCCTTGTAAGCTCTTCCTTCTGGCACACAGATATCTCCCGTCATTGTTACTGAGTGGTGTAGGTGGGGGATGGTATTGAGCCCACTGATGTATGTGATCACTTATAATGTAAATCTCCCATGGTTTTGCAATTTCTTACCTAAAATCAGTGCCACCAAATGTGTTCTGGAATGCATCAGTAGTGGATTCCCCTGTCCCGCTCATAATTAAGCAACGATTCCAGCTTTTAAGCAATGGGCATTTTACTAAAGACTGGAACAACACCCAGTATCAGCTGGGTAGGCTCTCACTAGCTGCTTTTGCATTTTCAAGCCAGGGGGAGCTAGACAAAAGTAATTACTCTTATTCTGTTAAAGGCTGTTATTACTCTTGCATGAATAGTTAGCACTGCTGTTTTCTTGCCTGCATCTATCTGCCAAGTGCAGGGAATCCAAGCAGGAAAAAAACGTGTGAGTGTTGACACATGTTCTAGTGTATGGTTAAGTGAACCTTTCCAGGTAAATCTTCAGAGCAGCATGTGTGTGTCCAGGAGCCTCCCTGGAGGAATCTGGTTATTTTGTTAATATAATTTGTGCACATATATCTGTCCCACTGTTTTGCAAACCTCTCTTTACTACCCCACAATTAGGGCCACTGTACATAATCGGGCTCAAATAGTCCCCTGTGCCAATCAGTGACAGGAGGAGCCCTGGACATGATTAATATGGAATTCTAACAATTGCTCAGTTGCCTTAGCAAAGAAATTCAGCCCAGATCAAGTATGGTTTTTGTGCATTTAGGTACTCAATAAGATTAGGTTACCAGTATTCAAAACACATTAACTCTAACTACAATTTGTGGTGGCTACAAAATACTTTTGAAAAGTAATGAGGTATGGACTGTGATCAAGAAAAATCACAATTCTTAATAACTGTTATTGGTCCTTCACCCTGCTTGTGCTGTTATGTGGTTTATATGTTTTTATTGAATTGTTTATTTTTATATATTTTATTTTAAATGCTGTTTTAATGTTGAAATGTTTTTATGTTTGCTGCCTTGGGGATCCTATTTGGATAGAAAGGCAGCATAGATATGTTTTAAATAAAATATTTATGTTCAGTAATGTAGATTGGTTACAAAGGTCCAGCCTGGATGAAACAATTTTGTTATGGTTGGTTATGAGTTACACTGAACCAACTCTCATACTATCAGCTACATATCATGCTTCTGGGAACTCTGTTCTCAAGCATGTAGAGCTGCAATTTGAGTCAGGGGCATAGTTTGTAGGGAGAGTGGGATTCAGACTTCCACCATGCCATTTTCTGGGGCCAAGATGGGTAATTTTTGCCTCACTGGGGGGGCAGCTACATGTATAGTTCATCAGTACATGTGCAGCTCCTCAAGAAGCAACTAGTGCCCACTAGAGATGGGCACGAACTGAAATACAAACCAAAATTCATCACGAATCTGGCCAGTTCATGGTTCACAAACCAGCGGTTCATCAGAGCCCATTTCTGATGAACCTGGACGAACTTTAGGCTGATTCGTTTGGTTCATTTTCGGTTCATCACTGCAGACAGCCTAATGCCGTTCAATCAGTTTCCTAGGCAACCGGAGATGAGCTTTCTGCAGTAGAAGTGTGCACCCAGCCGCTTTTCAGCTGATGGGAGGGGGATCCCCCATGAGATGAAAAAAGTGCCAGCATTTGAAAGGAGCCACAGTTCTCTTGCGTGCAAGAAAAGTGTTGCTGCTTTCAAATGCCGGCTGGAACTTTAAAGCGTTACAATATCTGTTCTGCTTCCCATGTTTGCAGAAGTTTGCTTATTCCCTGCTGACTTTAAAAGCCAGGAAAGGGCTAAATGCCTGCTTTTCCCTTCCTCCTTTTGGGTATGCACACACTCTCTCTTTTTTTCAAAGGCAAAAAGTGTAGCAATGTTGTAGCATTGCAACATTACTGCACTTTCCTCCTGGCTTTAAAAGCCAGGAAAGGATTAAATAGCTTCTTTCCCCTCCCTCCAAGGCATGTTTCAGGCTTTGCAAAGAGAAAAAAAACCAAGTGTTTGGAAACAAAGTGGCAGGGAAGTTGCTGCTGCTTCCCTGCCACTTTGTTTCCAAAGGGCTGTGCAAAACGCTTGGTTTTTTTCTCTTTGCAAAGCCTGAAACATGCCTTGGAGGAAGGGAAAAGAAGCTATTTAATCCTTTCCTGGCTTTTAATGCCAGGCGGAAAGTGCAGTAATGTTGCAATGCTACAATGTTACAACATTGCTAAACTTTCTTGTCTTTGAAAAAAGAGAGAGAGTGTGTGTGCATACCCAAAAGGAGGAAGGGAAAAACAGCCATTTAGCCCTTTCCTGGTTTTTAAAGCCAGCAGGGAATAAGCAAACTTCTGCAAACATAGGAAGCAGAACAGCTGGCAGCTTTTTTCAGCTGATGGGATTCCCCTCCCATCAGCTGAAAAGCAGCTGGCATTTAAAAGGGGGAAACCTGAAGTTCACACCCCTATTCTGCAGACCTTCTGCTAACCCAGAAGTGACATTTTCACAAACCACACTAACCGGTTTGGGAATTGGGGCAAGTTCGTGGTTCATGAAATTGTACAAACCTCAAACCTCCCAGTTCAGTTTTTTTTCAGTTCCTGCCCATGTCTAGTGCCCACTAGGGCAGTTTCAGGTTGGGGGGAAAGAGCGGGAGGAAGAATGCAGCCACATAACCTCATCCATGCCACAGTTTTTATCTGATTTGGGATCCCACCCACATAGGAAATGAGTTCTCAGCATCATGATGTACAGTTGATAACTTCAGAATCATATTGTGGAAACCTAGTCCAAACTCTCAAGAAATCTAGGTTTATCACTTCCGGTTTGGGATCCATGGAGGTCTAACGCAGCTCTAAGTGCAGAGCTGACCGGGCTGCTGTTCCAGCGGCCGGAGGGGCACAAATAGCACCCGGCCACCTGCTCTCAGGCGGAGAACAGGCAAAGAACGCTCAAAGACCTCAGGGCGCATCGATCTCGGGCGAGGGGGGGTTCTGCGCTAAGGACTCTCTCTCGACCCTTGAGGTCCCACCCTTTGACAGGTCGGCATAGATCTCTGCGGCAGACCCGGGGCCAGTGCGGCTGGCATAAGACCTTTGTGCCCAAGCTTCAACAGGGGGAAAACAAACGGAAAGAGAACTTAAGATTGAAGCAGTGATTACAACCCAGAAAGACGTTTGAAAAGGTAAAGATCACTATCTCCTGAATTGGGATGGACTGTTAAGAGTAACGAAGTTTTAAAAGGACTTTTTAAACTGCAACAGACTTACTATAAGGAGGGGGAAACCCGGCAAGAAATAGATTGCAAAAAGGACTAAGTAAAAAGAGGTAATTTAAGAAAAGGGACATTTGTTTATCATACCTGTGGTTGAGAATCGATAGCAGGCTGTGGGAAAATTTCTACCATCGCGAGAGCTGCAGCGGAGAGTCGGGAAACAGGAAGTACGTAATAGTGATAGAGTCGCCAGAAGGAGACGGCCCCTACTGGAAGACAGGAAGAAGGGCATCGCCATTTTTGAACAGGGAAGGGCTTTGGCTTCAGCAAGGGCGGAAGTAGGACATCTTGGATTGCAAAAGGGTACAGAGAAACCATAGAGAAAAGACGCCCGACATTTTGGATTTTCGGAGCGATTTTTGTTTATTTAAAGGACCGGGACTTTTAAATTAGTTAAAAGGATTATCAATTTGGACGCCACGGAGCTAAGAAAACGTGCAGACTCGTGGGAGCGAGGTAAATCAAGCCCCACGATGTCGAAGAAAGAATGGCAAGCAGCCATAGAGAACTTGGACAAAAAATTCTGTGAAATGCTAAAGGAGCTTAAAGAAACAAAATTGGAGTTGGTGAAAGAAGTCAAAGATGTCAAAGAGACAGTTAAAAATGAGCTGGCAGAAGTAAAAAAGGGAATGGAGACGATACAAACCGACTTGCAGGCAGCGCAGCAAAAAGTTAACGATGTGGAGAAGGCGATGGACAATCTTACAGAGACGCAGCGAATGGATATGAGAGTAATGAGGGGAAGAATGGCAGTTGCGGAGAGTAAATACATGGAGAAGCAGCTGAGGTTTCGAGGTTTGCCGGAAGTAGAAGGAAAGACAGCACAAGAACAGGTGACTGAAGTGTTAGCTGAATACCTGGAAAAGGAGGAGGAGGAGGTTGTGGCTTTCCTGGATGTGGTGTACCGAATAAATTCCAGATTTGCGACCCAGAGAAAGGTACCAAGGGATGTGATAGTGCAATTTACGACAAGGAATGTAAGGGAAATGATAGTGACTAAGCAATTTCAAGATCCACTGATAGTTGATGGCAAGACAATTATCATTATGAAGGAGTTACCCAGATCGGTGCTCTTGGACCGGAAAAAATACAAAGTGTTAGTCCAGACTTTGAAAGACATGAAAGTAAGATATAGATGGGAATTACCGGAAGGGATATCTTTTGAATTTGGAGGAGTAAGAAAGCGCATCAGATCTGAATTGGAAATGGAAAGGTTCATGACGGACAATGAAAAAGACTTACCAACAATAAGGCTTTGAATATGGGGTGCAAAGTTTTATCGTGGAATGTAAATGGACTCAATTCACCTAATAAGCGAAAAAGTATTTTCCACTGGCTATTAAAACAGAAATGTGATATAGTTTGCTTACAAGAGACTAATATTAGAAATCAGGACGTAAAATATCTTAAAGTAAGTAAATTGGGCATTGAATTTGTAGCGGCCTCAAAAAAGAAAAAAAGGGGAGTGGTATTATATATAAAAGAAGAGCTGCAGCCAAAGGTGATAATTAGAGATGGGGAAGCCAGATTTATAGCAGTGGAATGTATTTGGAATTTAAAGAAAGTGTTGGTGATTGGAATATATGCACCTAATGGAGCTAAAGAGTGCTTTTTTGAGGATTTAAAGAAGCAACTAGATGAACTTTCATATGATCAGATAATACTTGCAGGAGACTTCAATGGAGTTACGAATTTGGAACAGGATAAGAAATCAGCCACTACACAAAAGAAAAGAGGACTATTACCAAAGACTTTTTTTGGATTAATGCAACAGGAAGCGTTGGAAGATGTGTGGAGAACGCAGAATCCCACAAGCAGACAATATACCTTTTTGTCTGCAAGACATTCTACCTTATCGCGTATTGATATGATCTGGGCCTCAAAAGACTTAGTACTTTGGACTAAGGAAGTAGAAATAATGCCCATGGTAGGCTCAGATCATAACCCAATTATGTGGAAATTTGGAAAAAGAACTAAGAGAAAAGGATGGAGAATAAATGAGGATTTGTTGCAAGAGGGAGAAAATATGGAAATGTTGAGAAGGGAGACTAAATTCTTCATACAGTACAACATGAATCAAGAAGTACCAACCAACAAGGTATGGGACACATATAAAGCAGTAATCAGAGGTGTATTAATGGACTTAAATGGAAGACTTCGAAGGAAAAAAGAGGAGAAGAGACAGGAGATTATGGAAAAAATAAAAGCCAAAGAAATACAGCTGAAGAAAAGACCAGGGAAAAAGAAAATATATCAGGATATTAAAATCCTTCAGGAGCAGTTGATGGCTATGAATAATAAAGAACTGGAATGGAATCTTAAAAGACTGAATCAAAAGTCGTTTGAAGGGGCGAATAAACCTGGGAAATTTTTGGCATGGCAATTGAAGAAAAGAAAGGAGAAAAAGATAATAAATAAAATATGTGATGACAATAAAGTACACTTGGAACAGGTCGCTATTAGCAGAGCCTTTTATAAATTCTACGCTAAATTGTATGATAAGAAAGAAGTGAATAAAGATGCGATAGCCGCATATCTGGAGAAAATGAAGCTTCCAGTAATTTCCGAGGAGTGGAGAGTTAAACTAAACAGCAAAGTAACAGAAGAAGAGATAAGGAAGGCAATACAATCAACAAACTTGGGAAAAGCGCCAGGGCCTGATGGACTTACAGCTAAGTTTTACAAGGCAATGGCCAATGAACTGGTACCGTTTTTAAAAGAGGTGATCAATGGTGTTTTGAGGGACCAAAGGATCCCAGATACCTGGAGTGAAGCAAATATATCATTGATCCCCAAAGAAGGACAGGACTTGACCAATGTCAAAAACTACAGACCTATCTCTTTACTCAATAATGACTACAAGATTTTTGCAAAGATCTTGGCGGAGAGAATAAAGGGATGGCTAGCCGAAGTTATTGGAGAAGAACAAGCAGGCTTTTTACCAAATAGACAAATTAGAGACAACCTAAGGACAGTTATAAACGCTATAGAATACTATGACAGGCGATGTGATAAGGAGGTTGGTTTCTTCTTTGTAGACGCTGAAAAAGCATTTGACAATTTGAACTGGGACTTTATGTTTGCCACCATGGAACAGCTACAAATGGGGGAAAGGTTCATAAGAGCAGTGAGAGAAATTTATAGAGACCAGAGTGCAGCAATTGTGGTGAATGACGAGCTGACTAAAAAATTGATTATTGGAAAGGGTACAAGACAAGGTTGCCCGCTATCCCCATTGTTGTTTATTTTGGTTCTTGAAATTTTGATGATGCAGATTCGAGAAGACAATGCAATCCGTGGTATAAAGATAAAAGACTTTTCCTATAAGGTCAGAGCGTTTGCAGATGATATAATGTTAATTGTGGAAGATCCAATTGAAAACATGCCCAAGGTAATAGAAAAAATTAAAGAGTTTGGAGACTTGGCAGGTTTCTATGTAAACAAAAAGAAATCAAAGATTTTATGTAAGAATATGACCAAACAAAAACAACAGTTATTAACGGAAATAACAGATTGTGAGGTAACAAGTAAGGTGAAGTATTTGGGAATTGAATTGACTGCAAAAAATATAGATCTATTCAAGAATAATTATGAGAAATTATGGACTCAAATAGAGCATGATTTGATTAAATGGAATAGACTGAACTTGTCATGGCTGGGAAGAATTGCAGTAATCAAGATGAACGTGTTACCAAGAGTTATGTTTCTGTTACAGACGATACCAATTATTAGGGACTCCAAGCAATTTGATAAATGGCAGAGGAAAATATCAGCGTTTGTGTGGGCAGGCAGGAAGCCTCGAGTGAAAATGAAAGTGTTACAGGATGCAAAAGAAAGAGGGGGAATGCAACTGCCCAACTTGAGACTTTACTATGATGCAATCTGTCTGGTATGGTTGAAGGACTGGATCATGTTGAAAAATCGCAAACTGCTGGCCTTAGAGGGATACAAAAAATTATTTGGATGGCATGCATACCTATGGTATGATAAAGTAAAAGCAGATTCTATGTTTCTGCATCACTACATTCGGAGAAGCCTCTTTACAATTTGGAAGAAGTATAAAGAATACCTACAAGAAGGAATTCCCTCCTGGGTGGTTCCATATGAAGTAATAGATCCAAGAACGGTCGACAATGAACAACAGTGTTTAACGTATAAGGAGATAACTCAAATAGAATCTTCTAAAATAAGAATAAGAATGCAACAAGAGTTGTCTCCAAACTACGACTGGTTTCAATATAGACAAGTTAGAGATCTTTATTACTCAGACTGTGCGAAGGGAGGGATAAGGATGGAGGACTCAGAATTAGAGAAAGTAATTTTACAAGAAGACCAAAAGGAAATTTCCAAGGTTTACAAAGTGTTGTTAAAATGGTATACTGAAGATGAGATAGTCAAAATGCAAATGGTGAAGTGGGCTATAAACTTTAACAAAGAAATAACAATGGAGGCGTGGGAATACCTGTGGAAACATACATTGAAAATCACGACATGTACCAATATTAAAGAGAATATTTACAAAATGATCTACCGTTGGTATCTGATGCCAAAGAAGATTGCGCTAGAGAACTCGAATATGTCTAATAAATGCTGGAAATGTAAAAAACATGAGGGATCAATGTATCACATGTGGTGGACTTGCGAGGTAGCCAGGCAGTACTGGGGGGAAATAATAAGAGTAATGAGTGAGATTTTACAATTTCAAGTTAATAAGAACCCAGAACTCCTGCTACTGAACTTGGGAATGGAAGACATCCCAGCACAACATAGGACATTGATATTCTATATGACGGCAGCAGCCAGACTTTTGTATGCGCAGAAGTGGAAAGTACAAGAAGTGCCAACTACTGAGGACTGGATTTACAAATTGCTGTACATGGCGGAGATGGATAAAATGACAAGAAAACTGAGAAACCTTGATCCAGGGCAGTTTAACACGGACTGGGGAAAGCTGAAACAATATCTGGTGAAAAAATGGGAGGTGGGAGGAGAACTGTGGCAGTTTGAAAACTATTGAGGTACACAGGAGGAGAGAAGTGACTATACCGAGGGGGTGGAGAGTTAATGGAAAAATTCTAAGCAACTTTATATGATTTTTAAGTATTATATTAAGTAGCAATAGTGTTGATACTATGAGAATTATTGGGATAGAAATTAACTAATCTATATTTTTTGGAAAGATAACCGTATAACATAGAGTGAATATATACATACATACGTAAATTTAAAGATAGGTCTAATTGTTAGACTTATGGTATATGTATAGATAAAGAACAATATATAGAATAGAAGCCTAAGTAAATGACAATAAGTGTGTATAATAAGTATGTGTATAGTAGTATTGGAATTGATGTATAAAGGGGGGCAAATTGTTTGTCCCATATCGAAGAGAATAGAAGGAGTAAGATTAAACACAGGTTATCAAAATGAATATTATTAGTAGTTTTAATGAAGAAGATAGATTAAGAGGATTTTGTTTATATGACAATTTATATGACAATCTATATGTGAAAGGAAGTGGAAATAGTGCTTAGAAGAATCTGAAAGTATATTATAATAAATAAATAAAATAAGTATGAAGGGCGTAGAGGGAAAGTGGATAGGGGGTTGGAAAACTGTTGGAAGTCAACAAAAAGGGGGGGGAAAGGGAGGGGGTTAGAATTAGAAAAAATTAAAGAATGTGATTATAATTGTTATTATATGTTTCTAATCCAATAAAAATTCTTTAAAAAAAAAAAGAAATCTAGGTTTATCTATGTTGCCTCTAAAAGGCAGAGGTTGAAAGGAGTTGTGTTCGGTGTCCCTTGCAGAATCCTAGATAAAGCTGAAAAAAAAATTGCAGGCTGACAGAAAGTTATTCCATATGGAGAGTTTTTCTCTCCCATTAATGGATTTTTTGTAGTTGTGCTTTCTTTATTAATATCATCAGTTCCCATCCAGTTTTCAGGAAGCATGTGTTAAAGCCCAGGAAAAGGACTAGCACAGAACATCATGGTGAAGGGGGAGGGGCAGTGAAGCCATTCTTAAATGATAGGGCATGCAAAATATCACAGCTATGTCTTGTGACATGCTCAGGATATCCCCAGGACCATCAGCAGGTGTCCCTGACACTAGTATAGCTAACTTACACATTCCAAAGTCTTATTCAATAGGAAAAAGCTTCCACATCTGTAACTCCAATTAGTGGTTTGTACTAACAAATAGTAATCCAGTTCTTGCTGGGAAAGAACTTCTGGTCATGGTGACTTAAGCTTTGCATGAAAGCCATAGCATCCTGAAAAGTCCAACAAGCAAAGAAACCTGTGCACCATTTAGATCAGCCTCTTTCACTAAAGGTGGATTTTCTGTGTTCACATGACCCTGGACCTCTGTTTATCCAACCTGTTAAGCATCTGCTTGCACTGCTTTTTAGACAGCTTTTTTCATTAGCCAACTAGAATTATAATTAAAAAGTCTACGTAGTATCTAATCTTCACCCACATTCCTGCATGATAAAGCAAGGGCCTCCTGGTTTGTTGCCGGTGGTATTAGATAACAATTGCTCTCCTTTTTCCTTGTTGCATTTTTTCAAATATTTAAAGATAGCTATCAGGAATCTCCCTATTTGTCCTTTTCCCCAAACTAAACATTAACGTTTATCTTGCCACTCACATTTTCCACTCTTCTTTTTGTGTTCCCATCAATGTGTGTTGATGAAGAGTAAGCCAGTGTAGGTCAGTGGGGTAACATTACTTTTTGTGTGTATTTTAATGCTATGCTTAAATTAATGCACTTCTGTATAGGTTATTTCCTCTTTTTTGGAGTTTCAGATTACTACTCATGATTTATAATCTAGAAGTCATTCTTATATTGATTTTGGAGCTTTGATGCCTATAAATAGGTTGCAGAACAAACTTTCATAGCTTCACAAAACCGGATGAGAATCTAATTTCAAGAATACCAGTGGATGTACACAGTTTCCATCTCCTAAGATGCAACTGCACAACTTCCAAACCAATTAAGAGAAACCTGTACAACTTATTACCCATCATGGCAACTGTAGCTTCCTGATTTTGCTGCCTGTCTGGACTAAAAGCACAAGGCATTGGTCAAGCCCACAACACATGATTAGTGAGGAGTATTTGGCTGAAGGCTCACAAATTGTACAGGCCTGGTTTAAAAGATGAATTTGCAAATAGCCAATATGCATTAGAAGACCATGTATCAAATATAAGGAAAACAAATGGAAGACTTCCAAGAACTTGTGGAGGGGTGTCTCATTTTCCTCTGCATTCCCTTCTCTACGCAGTGTCTCTCTTCCTGACAGTCGCCATAGCCTCTCCCCTTTTCCTGCTTCTTTTTTCTCCTTCCCGCCAACCTTTATTTGCCCCACTGGCTTCAGCTTTCTTTCCTTCCCTACCCCTGGCCCTTTCCTCAGGAACTGTGCGGTTGAATGGTTGGGTGTCCACAAGCCCAGGACTGGTCAGTGGCCGCTGCTGCTGCTTCCTTCTGTCCTGTCTACACAGCCAACTAATGTTATCTGCCCTTTTATTGATCTTCAACTTTATTTCCTTCATACCCTGGTGGAAGGCCCATAGCCAGAAAATTTTTGTTAGGGGGAAAATGAGCACAGTGGGAGGACAGCCCATCACATGTCTGTACAGAACCGCCATGCTTATTTTTCTAAATAATTAAATAAGTCAACTGATGTATCATGCACACAAAAAGTTTTTGTTGGGGGGCAATGAGTATAGTGGTGGGCAGTCCATCATTATTTATTTACTTTATTTATAGTCTGCCTTTCTCACACAGACACAAGGCAGATTATATAGTGTAAAATTAATCAGATATGAGAGATCTGTTAACTTGCATAAGTCTGTTAACTTGCATACAACAATGCAATAGGGCTAAGATTACAAAAATTTAAAAAGTGCAAAAAAAATCAGATTCCACCTTAGAAAGTGAAGAGTTCAGATTCCACTTTATGGTATGACCTGCCTGAAGAGGTCAGGACAGCTTCCATTCTCTTTGCTTTCCTCAAACTATGCAAAACTGAATTAATTTTTTTACATAGCTAATAGAACTATGCTGTAAGGAAATGGTTCAGAAACATGCTTTGGTAAAAGGATATGGAGTGTATACTATACTACTGTGTACAGTCTGTGGCTAAGAGTATGCTCCTACTGGATAGTTTCCACATTGGGCTGCCAATCCCCTACACGGGGTGGGGGATCTCCTGTTCCCACCTCCCCCCCAACCCCACTTACCTGGCCAGTGGGGGGTGCGCACCCCACGCCCTGCTGCGGAGCACCCCCGCACCCCGCAATGGGCCTGTTTTGGGCCGAATCGGGCTTACAGGGGTGATTCAGCTCTTCGGCAAGCACAGGAGTGCACACCAGGCTTCCCTTTCACCCGTGTGATGACATCACTTCCCGGAAGGGATGCCGATTGCTGCGACAGGTGAGTGCCGGTTCCCAGTCCCCCACCGGGGGACTAAAGGAACCTGGCAACCCTATTTCCACATCAATCAATAATATGTTATGGCAATTTGCTTATGTTTTGTTTCAGCATTGTTTCATCTCTGTATCAATTTTTTGCTTGTTTTCAATTTTCTGCAATCATTATCCTATTGCATTGTGTATTGATTGTCCTAGCTATTGATCAAATTGACTTACACTGTGTGATCTGCCTTGAGTCTCAGTAAGAAAGGCAAACTATACATAACATAAACAAAATAAAAATGTCAAGCTATGCAGAAAACAGAATGACAAAAGGAGAAAACATTGCAGAACATGATAGTACATACAATAAATAGATAATACATAGCATACATAGCGGCATACAGTCCTATTCTCTACTGCCCCATTACTTATATAAAAATGCACTCCCAAGCAACTTTGTTTTACACAGTTTGCAGAGTTACAGGAGTGTAGGAGCCTTTGTTCCAGTTATTGAAACCAGAAACTGTAAATACGACCTCCTTTTCTCTGTAAATTTTCTACAAGAAAATCTCTGTCACTTGAAACTTCGTATTCCAACCAAAAATGTCCATCATACCAGCTGTAATGTGAACTCTACTTGTCCATCCAAATTTTGTCTGGGGGATAAGAGAATACAGAAGTTATTACACTGATGGCAAGTGAGACACCCAATATGCAAGGTAGAGTCATCAGAACTTTTAAAAAACTTTTCACAAATTGAAAGCAAAACTAAATCCCTAGCTCAAGCCTTTTAAAGGTGCCGCTCTGCAAATGGGTAAGATCAACAACTTCCCACACAGATATATTTGCAGTGGTGGCTCTTGAAGTCAGGAAGGCTCCCATGCTTCTGTCATTCTGCAGGCTATGTAAAGCAGAATTGTTCATAAAAGCATTTCTTTAAAGATAATAGCACCATACTCTTGTTCAGAAAGGTTCTTTTATAAGTAATTTAATAGCACCATTGAATTGTTCAGAAAGGTTCTTTTCTAAGGGGAACTGGACCGTGAAATATATCACTGTATATTGTGCATGTATTACCCTACACTTTCTCCATTGCTTTCTACCTTTGTGATACCATTTTATGCAATGTTTGACAAATAATGTCTAAGAGTTTTTGTTCCATTGCTAACGTTTGTAATCCTAGTATCATTGTATTGCTTATTAGATGTCTCGTCCTCTTCCAGGTCTCAGTGAGAAAAACTGCAAATAAAGGAGATAAATAATATGCATAGGAACCGGTTGTTGTGAGTCAGATAGTTTTCTAAGCGAACATGCATAGGATCAGGCAACAGTGGCATAATCCTAGAGCTGCCCATAGCACCTTTACTTCTTCATAGAAAACTTCCCAGCACCTTTACTTCTTCATAGAAAACACCACAATCTCTCCCCTGTGAATATAGATTCCTGTGAGTAGTATATATTAGCAAAAAGAGTCTTGGGTTCACTTGTTCTGGGCTTCAGCCCTTGTTTCCTCTTCTATCAAAAGTAATTTCCTCAACAAGAACAGTCTGCAAGACTACTGTGGAACACTGTCTGTTCCTTTTCACTCTGCAGCAGCTGCATTAGCTTCCCATGGAGTTCCAGATCAGGTTCAGGCTTCTGGTTCTGACCTATAAAGCCCTAAACAGACTGGGGCCAGCATACCTGAGGGACCGCCTCTCCCTGTATGTACCTCGGAGAGCTCTTAGATTTGCAGGTAAACACCTACTGGTGGTCCCTGGCCCCAGGGAGGCTCAGCTGGTCTCGACCAGGGCCAGGGTGTTTTCTGTCCTGGCCCCAACCTGGTGGAACTCTCTGTTGGAAGACACTCGGACCCGCCAAGATCTTGTATCTTTTCAACAGGCCTGTAAGACAGAGATGCCAGGCATATGGTTGAGGCCACCACTGGATCCATCTAATTAGCCTCCCTGCCGGTCTCCTGCCAGTGCAGAGGAGGAACATATGGTCCATCTGCCCCCCTCCATGCCTGAGGAGTTAAGAGTTTCACCAACCCACACCTCCACCCTTTTCTTACCTTGTGTATGGTGGGCAGGGAAAGGGTGCTCCATCCGGAATGTTGATATCCATGTTTGCACTGAGATGTTATTTTATTGGTTTTATCTATTGTAACTCATTTATGATTGTAACGCGCCCTGAGCCTGCTTGCGGGGAGGGCAGGCTAAAAATCTAATCAATCTCTTTTTCTTTGCTTTGCTCTAAGTCTGCTGCAACACAATTAAGAACATAAGAACATAAGAACATAAGCAAAGCCATGTTGGATCAGGCCAGTGGCCCATCCAGTCCAACATTCTGTCACACACAGTGGCTAGAAATCCAGTGCCATCTAAAGGACTGTCAGTGAGGCCAGGACACCAGAAGCCCTCCCACTGCCTTCCTTCCAGCACCAAGACAACAGAGCACCACCTCCCCACAAAGAGAATACCATCTATCTCCTGTGGCTAATAGCCACTGATGGACCTCTGCTCCATATATTTGTCCAGTCCCCTCTTGAAGCTGGCAATGCTTGTAGCTGCCACCACCTCCTGTGGCAACGAATTCCATGTGTTTATCACCCTTTGTGTAAAGTAGTATTTTCTTCTATCTGTTCTAACCCGACTGCTCAATAATTTCATAGAGTGCCCACGAGTTCTTGTATTGTGAGAAAGGGAGAAAAACACATCTTTCTCTACCTTCTCTAACCCGTGCATTATCTTGTAAACCTCTATCATGTCTCCCCTCAGTCGTCTTTTCTCCAGGCTAAAGAGCCCCAAGCGCCTCAATCTTTCCTCATAGGGAAAGTGTTCCAACCCTTTAATCATTTTAGTTGCCCTTCTCTGTACTTTTTCCAGTGCTATGATATCTTTTTTAAGGTGTGGCGACCAGAACTGTACACAGTACTCCAAATGAGGCCTCACCATCGATTTATACAGAGGCATTATGATACCGGCTGATTTGTTTTCAATCCCTTTCCTAATAACCCCTAGCATAGCATTAGCTTTTTTTATGGCAGTCGCACACTGTGCTGACGTTTTTAGTGAGTTATCTATCATGACTCCAAGATCTCTCTCTTGGTCAGTCTCCGCCAGTTCAGACCCCATCAACTTGTATTTATATTTTGGATTTTTGGTTCCAATGTGCATTACTTTGCACTTGGCTACATTGAACCTCATTTGCCACATGGATGCCCACTCTTCTAGCCTCGACAGATCCCTTTGGAGTGCCTCACAATCCTCTCTGGCTTTCACCACCCTGAACAATTTCGTGTCCTCTGCAAATTTAGCCACTTCACTGCTTAATCCCAATTCCAAATCATTAATAAACAAGTTAAAAAGCATTGGACCCAATACCGACCCCTGTGGCACCCCACTGCTCACCACTCTCCACTGTGAGAAGTGCCCGTTTATACTCACTCTCTGTTTCCTATTAATTAGCCAGTTTTCGATCCACAAGAGGACTTGGCCCTTTATCCCATAGCTACTGAGCTTACTTAGGAGCCTTTGATGAGGAACTTTGTCAAAAGCTTTCTGGAAGTCAAGATAAACAATATCTATCGGGTCTCCCTTGTCCACTTGTTTGTTCACTCCCTCAAAGAACTCTAACAGATTGGTGAGACAAGATCTTCCCTTACAGAACCCATGCTGAGTTTTCCTCATCAGCTTTTGGTCATCAATGTGCCCACTAATTTTATTTTTGATAATAGTTTTCACCAACTTACCCGGTATTGACGTCAGGCTGACTGGCCTGTAATTTCCCGGATCTCCCCTGGAACCTTTTTAAAAGATGGGGACAACATTAGCTACCTTCCAGTCCTCAGGAACAGATGCAGAGTTTAATGACAGATTACATATTTTTGTGAGGAGATCTACAAGTTCACACTTGAGTTCTTTCAGAACTCTTGGATGTATGCCATCTGGGCCCGGTGATTTATCAGTTTTTAAATTATCTAGCAGTCGCATAACCTCCTCTCTCGTCACCTCAATGTGACTCAGGTCTTTCAAAACCCCTCCCAAAGTCAGTGCTTCCGGAGTGGGCATGCACTTCTTATCTTCCACAGTGAAGACAGAAGCAAAGAACGCATTCAGCTTCTCGGCCGTTTCCCTATCACCTTTTAGTAATCCTTTTACGCCTTGGTCATCCAAGGGCCCCACTGCCTCCCTAGCTGGTTTCCTACTTCTAATATATTTAAAGAATTGTTTATTGTTTTTCTTTATGTTCTTTGCAATATGCTCCTCATATTCCCTTTTTGCCTGTCTGATCACAGACTTGCACTTTTTTTGCCACAGCTTATGCTCCTTTTTATCAACCTCACTCCGACTAGTTTTCCACTGCCTAAAAGAATCCTTTTTACCTTTTACAGCTTCTATTACATTGCTTGTTAACCATGCTGGCCTTTTCCTAAACCTATTTGTGCCTTTCCTAACCAGCGGTATATATTTAATTTGAGCTTCCAGGATTGTAGTTTTAAATAGTCTCCAAGATTCCCCAAGTGTTTTGACCTTTTTTACTTTCCCTTTCAGTTTCTTCTTCACGTACCCCCTCATCTCAGAAAAGTTACCCCTTTTGAAGTTAAACATGGCTGTGTTGGTCTTATTTGGCAATTTCCTATTTATACATATGTTGTACTCAATAACATTATGGTCACTGTTCCCAAGTGGTGCAATCACATTTACATCTCTCACCAGGTCTTCAGCATTACTGAGGACCAAATCCAGGATCACCTCTCCCCTAGTAGGTTCTGTAACCATCTGTTCCATAGCACAGTCATTGAGACAGTCTAGAAACTCACTTTCTCTCCCCCGATTCGAACACCCATTGGCCCAGTCAATGTGTGGGTAGTTAAAATCACCCATTACAACACAGTTTTTTTGTTTAGCAGCCATCTTTAATCCTGTCATCATTTTATAATCCTCCTCTATTTTCTGATCTGGAGGGCGATAACAAACTCCCACAGTTAAGTTTCCATTTGGGCCCGTAATTTCAACCCATAGCATTTCCAGAAGCTAATCTAATTCAGTTACCTTCTCAATCTTACTGGAATGTATACCTTCTCTGACATATAGAGCCACCCCACCACCAACCCTTCCCTCCCTATCCTTCCGATATAATTTATATCCAGGAATCACTGTGTCCCACTGATTTTCCTCATCCCACCAAGTTTCTGATATGCCCACAATGTCTATGGATTCGCCCAACACTAAACATTCCAGCTCCCCAATTTCACCTCGGACACTTCTAGCATTTGTATATAAACACCTGTAACTTCCCCGACACACTTTGCCTCGAGACATAGTTAGGTCATCCGCACTGTTTGTCTCCATCTCAGTTGACAACTCTAATCTATCTCCCTGTAGAAGTGTTATACCTAGCCCTTCATCCCTCTGAGATGAACCATCCTGAACCAGAGACACTTTATCTCTTGTCGGCTTTCCCCTAGCATTTAGTTTAAAAACTGCTCTGCCACCTTTTTGATTTTAAGTGCCAGCAGCCGGGTTCCTTCTCGGGACAAGTGGAGACCGTCTCTCTTGTACAGCTCCCGCTTGTCCCAAAAAGAATCCCAGTGCCTAACAAACTTGAACCCTTCCTCCCTACACCATCGTCTCATCCACGCATTGAGACTCCTGATCTGCGTTTGTCTCTCTGGCCCTGCGCGTGGAACAGGTAGCACTTCTGAGAAGGCTACCTTGGAGGTCCTGGCCTTGAGTCTCCTGCCTAACAGCCTAAATTTTTGTTCCAAGACCTCACGACTGCATTTCCCAACATCGTTGGTTCCAACATGGACCACGACCGCTGACTCCTCCCCAGCACTATCTACCAGCCTATCTATAACACGCGTAATGTCCGCTACCTTCGCACCAGGCAGGCAAGTCACCATACGGTCAGAACGCGGTTGTGCCACCCAGCTATCTACTTGTCTAAGGATCGAATCACCAACTACCAAGAGCCTCCCTCCCGCCCCACCCAGGGATGGTTCCTTGATGCGAAAGGAAACCTGCTCACCAACTGAAGAAGAGGTCCCTTCTGAGGGCATGTTCCCCTTATCCTCAGTACGGTGCCCTGATTCCACAAGATCCTCATTCTCCTTGACAACAAGAACGCTGCCATTTTTAGAGTGGGACACATCTATCCTGTCCCTGAGAATCTTGTCCTCGTGCCTATCTAACTGTCTCCGCTTCTCCAGGTCAGCCACCTTGGCCTCAAGGGTACGTACTCGTTCCCTGAGAACCAGGAGCTCCTTGCAGCGAGCACACATCCAGGACTTCTGACCAGAAGGCAGATAGTCATACATGTGACACTCAGTGCAATACACTGGAAAGCCCCCAACCCCCTGCTGGCATTCTGACTTCATTATTCTGTTTTAGGAATAACACACTAAGAGGAAAGAAAACGGCTATGATCCCCCGGCTAAGAGCCACAGGCCAAGAGCCCTTTAGCTCTCGCCCTTCGGCTCGCGCCAAGGGCTCGCGCCCCTGCCCAGCAGTTGCCTTTTCAATGCAAAAGGTCACTTCCTGCTAAGCACAGGAGGTGAGCACAAAGGGGGTGTGTGGCTTGTACTCCAGCAACCCCCAGCAGCCTTACAAACACACTCACCCTCAAACACAATCAAGCCCAAACACACTCAGCCTCAAAACTACACTCAAATCAACACAAAACTACACACAAAAAGCCCCAAAGCTAGAGAGGACCACCCTTAGCTTCTCAGCTTAACCCACCACAGCCAAGAAAGGCAAAAAGCCCTTACCTCCTCTAGCAGCTGCAGAACACAATTTTTACACCTTAGTTAGCTTCTCTTTTCCTTTCTCTCCCTGTCTCTATTTTCCTCTACCATGATTTTACTACTCACCCTGTTCCTGCTGCAGGCTTTTAAATTTGGGGCTATCCAGCCCTGCTAACTACTAATTCTGTTCTAGTCACAGAAAGAATTCATACTTAGAAGATTTATGACAGGATTCACACCTTTCTACACCGACTCCTTTTTCCCTTTGCATAGACAATTTGCACTTGGAAGACTAATGTTCATTTGGGGGACATGACAAATTTTTGATGGGGCACTACTGTTGTTTACACCACCATAACTACAGGCCTGCCTGGGAAAAGTCTGTTTTGACTGTGTGACATTTGGGCCCAGACCATGCAGTGTGGTAGCTGGGCCCAGTTGCACAGTGGCTGCGAGTAGGCTGGGCTGATTTGTGTGGTGGCTGCTGCTGGTAGGGATCCCAGGTCCTACAGTGGGAGCAGGAGATCCCCACTCCCACCTTCCGCCCCCTGCCACCACTTACCTGGCCAGTGGGGTGGAAAGGCATGGGAACAGACCTCCCAGGTGCACTGCCAGGGCTGTGAGATGACATCATTTCCTAAGAGTGACATCATTGAGCCAACCTGAGAGCACTCCTGTGCTTTGCAGCAGGCTGATTTGGGCCCTGAATCAGGCTCATTTGGGGCCCAAATTGTTCCGCTGTAAAGTGTGCAGCTGCTCCTGCGTCTGCATGATGACATCACTTCCTGGAAGTCAAGGTGAGTGCCAGGACCCCCTCCCATCTGGAGGATAAGGGGACCTGGCAACCCTAGCTGCTGGATTAGGCCAAGTTGTGTGGGTAGTGAGTTTCCAGTGGTTGCTGCCAGGGGTGGCGCCAGGGTTTCCCTATGTGCATGTGCGTGCATAGTGCGCACACACATGCCCCCCAGATTGCGTGATGACATCACTGTGTGATGTCATCATGCAGCAAGCCGGCCCCATTGGCCGGTGGGTGGCTGGGACAGCGTGAGGAGGCTGCCCGTGCTCCCAGTCGGGTGCAGCGGGTGGCTGAGGAGGTTCCACACGCCGCCCCAGACACCTGCTGCACCTGGCTCACAGCTGCTGTGCCCGGCCGGGGGTGTGTGTTGGTGGCGGTGGCGGCATGGGACGGGAGGGCTGGCAGGCTGCAGCAGCTGCGGGCCAGGCACGCCAGCTCCACAGGGCACATCCCTGCCCCCGGCACCCCCTTCGGCGCCTCAGTGCTTGAGGCGGGGGCCAGACCTGCCTCAATGGGTGTGCCGGCTCTGGTTGCTGCTAGCAAATCCTCCTTTATTAAGGGACATGATAGTGGAGGGAGGATGGGACTTTCTCCAGGGCTGGTTTGGCTTCCAAGTCTATTCCTCCAACACCACTCTGCTTTATGGAAGCCAAGGCTTTAAAGGCTTTTTATGTTTTCCTAGCAGCCCTCAACAGATCCTGAGAGGGCATTTTTTCTTAAAGTTACTGGTGCAGTTTGTGTTATTTTGAACAGCTTTAATCCATCAATTTTTATTTATTTCAGGGTTTTCTGCAATCCTCTATTTTTGGCTGTGTTGGTCATATCGTCTAAGACATCGTTTGAAAATAGCACCTCATGAGTGGTCTGGGAGATGATATCAGATGAATGAACTTGAGCAAGGTTCTCTAGTGTTTGTGATGCATTTGTGACTATATACCCATTTTGCCATTATTCACATATAGCTCAGTCTGGTTTTTTTTAAAAAAAATTCAGGTGTATAGTGAACTGCTAGGGCCACAGAGATCAGTTCTCCTAGAGAAAATGGCTGTTTTGGAACATGTCCCTCCACGCTGATGTCCCTCCCCTCCCCAAATGCCACCCTCCCCAGGCTCCACCCCCCAAATCTCCAGGAATTTCCCAAGCCACAGCTGGCAACCCTACAAACTACAGAATAACAGCCTAGGGCAGTTATCCCCGGTGTGTGTATTAGTGCTAGGATTACCTGTGGGAAAGGGGGCACGAGAATGGGAAGACATGGTGCAGTGCTAGAAGCACAACATTACTTCTGGAGAATACCATAAGTGATGTCACACCACCAGAGTGAAGTTGAGGTGATGCTATAGGATTAGGGCAGAACTCTATGGTAACCTTGTTGTCATGCTGTCAATGTGAAATTACTTCCTGGTATTTGCCAGAAGTGAAGTCATGTTGTCAGTGTGGTGCCATTGAAAAAAAAAATCTTCCCATCTATCTTCTTTGACCTGATGAAGTGGCAGGAGACCTGGTCTCCCTATATAGGTTTCTTGGTGTCCATTTGTTTCTTCCCCAGAGCATCCATTCTGCAAAGCAAAAAGCCAGTTTTGGCTTGTTTAACCTTACTGGAGCAGAAACATAATAGAAGGATACCTGACTTGCAATTTCCCACCATTTTGTGATTGGTCAGGTACCCTGTAGCAACTTTTTGAAAATTGGTTCTGGCCTAGGGTTGTCAGCTCCAGTTGGGAAATTCCTGGAGATTTGGGGAGTGGAGCCTGGGGAGGGTGGAGTTTGGACCTCAGCATGGTATAATGCCCTAGAGTCCACCCTCCAAAGAAGCCATTTTCTTCAGGGGAACTGATACCTGTGGCTTGGAGATCAGTTGTAATTCTGAGAGATCTCCAGCCACCACTTGGAGGTTGGCAACCCTATCCTGGCTTTTCATGGTGGTATCAGTGCTTGCTCTCAAACCACTGGAGCAACAAGATTGGGCACATGGGGCCTGCAACTAATTTCCCTGCTCTTAATTACTAATAGAACTCATCAGTATTTTGCAGAGGCTATGAGCTTATCTCTTCTCTTGCTCTTCTTCTGATCATCCAAGATGCCATCCAAGACCCCATGAACAAATATCCTCCAGATCTACTAGACACTAGATATGATGAGGATTTTAAAATGAACATGCTTGCCAGGTGAACACACCTTGTACAAACTCCTTCCATTACATGTTAGGAGAGCTCCCTGTCAGATCGCCTTGATGTTTCCTGGTACAGTATGTTGCAATCACAGTACCATGCTGTAGGCCTTTGTGCCTACAGCATATCCACTTGGTTATTGCAACCTGTAGATGCTTTTGGACAGATCACAAACTAAATTATCTCACTTACAAAAGAAGAGACAGTATCTCTTATGGTCATTGTTGTTGAGATCTTTTAATTGACCCCCTTGAATCAGCATAGAATTGCTTGCCATTTGTCCCCTCTTTGTGTTCGCACTATCAGATGCATCCTTTAAATTATCAACATCAGATAGAATACATTGCTTGCTTTTGCATCCGTGGTCAGTGGCATCAGTTTCAGAAGTGATCACAAGATTAGCTATGTTGTTTAGCAGACACCAATACACTAATATTAATAATTCTCAAATCAGAAATCTCTGGAGGTGGCAACAAATGCATGAAGAAAAGTCTAGCTGTGCAAACAAACAGTGCAATCAGGCAGATATATCTGAATTCAGGTTGCTGAACAATTAACAACTTGCTTGCAACCAAAACATAAGCTGGGCCAGCAGGTGTTCAAACATATCTACTAGCGCCCAGACAGGACCCTTTTTAAATTAAAAAAAACCAACACTGGCAATTCCATAGAATGCTGGTTCCTGTTGTCTTGATGACATATACCGCCTGCTTTCAGCCTGTTTCCTAGTTGTCTCTTCAGAGAAGGCATTTGTACTCTTTGATCTGTTGCTTTAATGTTCCAGATTCCCTTTGAGACTGGTATTTCTGCTTCTCATGCTGTTCCATTTGTGTGACTTCCCTCCTCCGACGCAGTATTCCAAGCAAATCAGCTGTTGCTCTAGTATCATCAACATCTCCGGTTCTGACCTTGATGGACTCTGCTTAGTCCGTTTCTGGACACCTGCATGAACAAGACAAATAGAATCTTGCTTGTCCTCTGACTTATTGACCAACTCTGTCTTCAAATTTATCTCTTATAACTTACTCTGGAATGAGATTTTTAAAAGGCTTGTAGACAAAATATTGGAACAGGGCATTTAACATATTTCCCAATTGTCCCCATGTTTCCAGTAATGCAGTCTGTCTCCAGGAAACACTTTTCTTACCAAACAAGCTCAATTTCCCTTTTAAATGTTGCATCAAAGTATCAGTTTTGTATGTATGTGTACACTGCATTTGATACATGTGTATCTGGATGCTCCTACTCCAGGTGTGCATGTTGAGCTGACATCAGTATTCCAATATCTTTATTTTCATGAGTATTGAATTTTTTTCATGATATTTTAAGCAACAGTTATTTCTTCAATATATATTTTGTTTCTCCTTGAAGTTGCTATGGAATTCTTGAAAACATATTCCCTTGCTCAAAATTACTTGTTATTTTTTCAATTAAACTGATTAATTGTTGGAACACAGCATACCATTGCTTCCTTGGGCTCTCTCAAAGGTACTTGAACATCTGGAGAAAAACAATATAAGGCCTAAAGAGGTGCTGTGCAGTTCTTTAAAAAAAACCTCAAACTGAAATAAAGTTTTTCAAGCTTTTTTAAAAAGCTAAAATATGATATAAAACACCAATTTCTGAAGAACTTCAGAACAGAAAAAATATTAAACAGGACCTAGAGGTTAACTTACAAATATACCCCAGGGACTGTTAGGCTCTCAAATAAGCCATTCTCAAGATATATATCTGTCCAGGGCTCCAGCTTCCATTACTTAAGGTGCATTAATGCAATATGAATGTTACAATATTCCTTTTTCATGCCTTGAATATCATAAACTTATGCTTAGCTTTAATGAAAATTATACAATTGAATTGCTCTATCCCTTCTAAGATGCTGGAGGATCTTCAGTACGTTCAAACCCACAAAATCCAGCCTGACTACATGCCACAAAGTACAGAGCAGGAGTAAAAATGTGCTATATTATAGACAACCCCAAGATGGCCCAAGTGAGACAATCCAAACATTGTAAGAGAGAGAAACTAGGCAACAATGGAACAACCTGCATCCTTCCAGGTCTCAGATACGGACAATTTAACCATGAAGGAAAAGATGAGCAAAGGTTTGTGACAAAAAGGCACTTTTATTAAGAGAATAAACACACCTACACTTTGTACAGTCATAGAAGCCTTGATGACAGTACTAAGTGTAGGTGTGTTGGACCCCATGGCCCACTGGGGTCCAACCAAGGAATCAGAAAAAAACCCCACCAATATAGCTTTTCAATATCTCTACAATATATTTTTACAAGAAGCCTACCCTGGACCCAGAAGTTCTTAAAAGTTTTTGACTAGTATCAAATGTTCCATTCTTGAACAAGATGATTGAAAGAGTAGTGGATGGACAATTTCAAACTTTCCTGAATGAGGCAAATTGTTTAGATCATTTCCAATCTGGTTTTAAGTCTAGGCATGGGATTGAAAGAGCCCTGGTCACCTTGGCAGAAGATCTGAGCTAGGAGATGAAGTGCGACTCTGTTGATTTTCCTGGACTTCTTAGTGGCTTTTGATACCATTGATCATGGTATGCTACTGGACAACCTTTCCAGACTATGAGTGGGAGGGACCATTCTGAGGTGGTTCTAATCCTACCTAAAAGGTACGTTTCAGAACATAATGCTGGGGAATGCTACTCAGCGACTTGACCTTTGGCCTGTTGGATCCTAAAGTTCCTTCCTGTCTGCAGTGCTTTTTAAAAAATACTTTATTTTCAGTTTTAACATTTTTATAACAACATAATAATTAACATACATCCCTTCCTCAGATAGACAAACACTGTAACAAGTTGATTTTAACACTATAAAGATTAAAGTTGATTAAACAGGTGGTCTTAACGTAGCAAGAATGATACCATAAGAGAAGTTTTCAACAAATTGCAAGGACATTACAAACTAGTGCGTCGCGTAACTGTGCTTGATTTTGAACAGTCATATAATTCAGGAACAGGTGCCACAGATTTAATAGGTTAGATTGCAACTGGGGGTTGTCCATAGAAACACCCTGAATTTCAGTATGGTGTCTAATTATCTTAGCTATGGGTTCAATAGAGATGGGCAAGAGGTCAACCCTGGTGGGTGCCCCTGGCCAATCTAAAGACTGTTGATTTGAATCCATTAGCTTTAATTTGAGCTTTGGAGTTAGCATATAATAATTGAATAGTCTGTATAAAGAGTGGTCCAAATCCCATTGTTTCCAATAGCTGTTTTAAATATTTTGTTTCTAGCCTGTCAAAAGCCTTCTCCGCATCTAGAAATAAGAGCAGAGATTCTATATGGTTAGCTTTGCAATGATTAATAATGACAAGTGTTTTCCTAATATTTTGGCTTTTTTTCCTAATGTCTTTGGTTTGTGGCATAAATCCGGTTTGGTCACAGTGAATCTAGTGTGTGATAAATTCGTATAGGTGCCTGGGCATTATGGCTGTAAATATTTTGGCATTTTGGTTAAATAGGCCCATAGGATTCTGGGCAGGAAAGATTAAAATTTTGTTAGATTCATACCAAGTCTGAGGAATATTGCCACTTAATAGCACTGAATTGCATGTAGATATTAAGAGGTCAGCCAAATTATTAATTGTTTTATAAAATTCAGCCCAAAAGCCATCTCTGCCAGAAGCCTTGTTTGGTTTCAGCTTTTTAATATTTTCTATTACTTCCTGTCTAATAAACTGTTGCTTCATGATGTCTCTATGTTCTCGTGAAAGCTTTTTCATGGTTTGGATGTGAGAGCCAGTTTGGTGTAGTGGTTAAGACTGTGGAACTCTAATCTGGAGAACAAGGTTTGATTCCTCACTCCTCCACTTGAAGCCAGCTTGGTGACCTTGGGTCAGTCACAGCTTCTTGGAGCTCTCTCAGCCCCACCCACCTCACAGGGTGATTATTGTTGTAGAGATAATAACATACTTTGTAAACCGCTCTGAGTGAGTGTTAAGTTGTCCTGAAGGACAGTATATAAATCAAATGTCGTTGTTGTTGTTGTCCAGGTTCTCAGATTTGAATAGCTTTTTGTAATATTCAGTAAAAATATCTAAGATTTCTGTAGCTTTTGATGTCAGAGCGCCCTTGTGGTTCCTAATGGAGTTAATTATGTTTACTGATGCTTTTTTACATATTTTCCAAGCCAGTAAACGTAACATTCTAGGATTTTGGTGCCAGTATTTTTGTTTTAGGTACAATAAGTTTTCATGTATCACACTGACCTCTAGTGCACTCATTTTTTTTACTTTCAATTATCAATTTCTTATATATTTTAGGGCTGCAGTGTTGGTGCTGAATGTTGCAGCCAGAATGTTGACTGGAATGGCTTACAGAGAACCTATCACTCCAGTCTTGATTCATCTGCACTGGATCCCAGTATGTTTCTAGGCACAATTCAAGGTACAGGTACTGACATTTAAAGCTCAATATGGCTTCAGACCAACATACTTGAAAAGCTGCCTACTCCCTTATGAACCAATCTGACCACTGTGATAAAGTTGCCAACTCCGAGAAATTCCTGGAGATTTTGGGGGTGGAGCCTAGAAAGGGTGAGGTTTGGGAGGGGAGGGACCTCTGCAGGGTATAATGCCATAGAGTCCACTTTCCAAAGCAGCCATTTTCTCCTGAGGAACAGAGTTTTATGGCCTAGCAATCAGTTGTAATTCTGGGAGATTATTCACCACCTGGAGGTTGGTAACCCTACATTGTGGTCATCTTTGAAGGCACTGCTTCAGGTGCCTCTGCCTTCTAAGATTAGGCAGGTGGCAACATGGGAGAGAGCCTTCTCAGTAGTAGCACCAAAATCTGGAACTGCCTCCCCAGGGAGGTTCACCTGTTCCTTTCTGTTGCTTTTTCCTGTCAGCAGCTGAAGGACTTTTTGTTTGCTTGGCATGCTCTCAGTGATCCCTCGTACTTCCCCAATGTTTTTGTTAAAAACTATTGTTTTTATCTTTTGTATTTAAGTTCTGGTTTTAAATTGTTTAATGATGCATTTATATGTTAGCTTTAATAGCTTTTAAGATAAGGTTTTAATTTGTGTTTTAATTTGTTGGCTGCCTTGCTGGCTCTGTCATAGGCTTGTGGGGGGAAAGGAGCCCAATGTGCCATTCCCCACTGTATGTTGATTTTACACCCTTTTTACAGTGTATGACTAGGGCAACTGTTTATGCCAGCCTGAAACTAACCAGACTAAAGTAGTATCACTCATAGAAAATGATTCCATTAGGTAATATGCTATTTCAGAATTGTATATATATTTTTAAAGTAGATCCATCATGGAAGCCATAACTGAATTGCTCTAACTTTCTCTAGAACAATTAGGTATAGGATTGCAAGACAGGCAACCTTGTCTGTTGACATTTTAACTAGTCTGTTTGCTAGTTGCCTTGATATTGGCTTAAATCCAGTGAATTTAATGGCATGTTAGACTAATTTTTCCCAAATGGCTTAAAGTTTGTGCGTGTGTATTGAGACTGAGGTCAACAAATGTGTAAAATGGCATTCAGTCCAGTTAACTATGTAACTCTAATGGGTCAAATATCGTTATCAATACTCTAGTGTAAGCAGTTTATGTACCTCACCAAAGTCTCAGATCCCTTCAAAGAGAAGAGGTCAGGGAGGTTCTAGGGCAATCTTCATTCATGTTTGCAAAATGTCAAATGAAAGATGGATGCAGCAACCTGCTAGGATGCTATCATTTGCTGGATCAGAAGTCTAGATAGTATAATCACTAACAATAGCAATCTGAGAAGTCAGTTTGAACCCCTGAAGTGTTGTTTGTACCAAGTGACATTAGTTTACATTAAGCAGCATTAAAATACATGGTTATCAAGAGATGCAGCTTTTGTTTTGCTTTATGAACTAATAGCAGCCACCTTGGCCTTAATCTTTTAAGAAAACACTTATACCCCAATCTCAGCGTGTATCATTTGCCAATTTTGTGACTTCCACCTGATGGAATAATACGTCTTCTAGAATAATATTTCAGACAAGATCAGGATAGGTGGAGTCTCTACAAATTGTGTTCTTTAGTGACCCCAAAGCCTCCCTCTTTTGATGACATAGCCTCGGACATTTAACTATGTTTACAGGAGGCAGGTTCTAATTTGATTAGACATATTTAGTAATCAGATCTTTGGTACTCAGGGAAGGCATATGTTTTGAACTCAGATTACTTCACTTTATATTAAAGCAAAGAATGTTTTGAAGTACAATCATTCACTAATCGTAAGCAACAGATTTCTGCCTAATAGAATCCACATCTTTATCATGTGAACTTTTACTGTGAACTGAAAGATACCAAATTGCTGCAGTATATAATTTCAAAATATCTCACTCTTTCGGTCCTGCTTCTGTTGTAGCCGTCTGTATATTTTAGTCTGGGGTTTTTTTTGGACTGCCTGAGCAATTCTCACTATTTTTCTCATTGCTTCCATGACAAATGCTATGAGAAAAGAGCTGGTCCTCTGCCAAAAACCTACTCCAGAGTTCAATATATGTTGCTTTCTTCAAAAGTCAATTGTTTTCCCTCTCTCCCAGGGGCTACTAGCTACCTTATTACCAGAAAGAATGACCCCATGACAGCACAATTGAGATCCAGAAACTCAACAAAATTGTAACCCCCTCCAGTGGCATCAGAATTCTAATCAAGAGCAGAGAGTCTGAAAGACAAATGTACTTGTGTATATAGCCACCATTTCAAGACTGACTTCCTTGCGTGCAAAGCAACCTATTTTTATTTCTTTTTCTTTAGAACTTTTATTGCCCCTTTTCCATGTGACCTTTACATTGTGAATGTCCTTAATGTAGAGTCCTTTTTGCATTTGGGAATTATTCCTACTATGTTTACTCAGTTTTCTGGTTTTGACTACATGCCATCCACTTTCTGAATGCACAACTGGACATAGGAGGCCACCTGGTTATTACCAACTTCTTCCTTACTCAGTTTAATGCATTGGCAGAGCAATTGTTATGGTTAGTATTTACCCCAGATGAAATGCAGGTGTAGTAAGGAATACAGCACAGTAACACAAGTAGATTGCAAGTGGCTGAGGTATTTTAATGTGCCCTTTTGAGGGAACCGGATTTTTTAAATAATAACAACAATAACAATAAAAAACAATAACAGTAACAGTAATAATAGTAATAATAATTTGATTTTATACCACCCTTCAGGACAACTTAACACCCATTCAGAGCCGTTTACAAAGTATGCTATTATTATCTCCACAAAAATCACCCTGTGAGGTGGGTGGGACTGAGAGAGCTCCGGAGAGCTCTGATTGACCTAAGGTCACCCAGCTGGCTACAATCCAACCTGATTCTCCAGATTAGAGTCCCACTGCTCTTTTGTTAGGAAAGCTGGCCAATTCATAAACCTAGAACTACATTACTAGTTTCACATATTTAATTGTAAACCAGAGGAATCCAGATGAATAAAAATGCTATTCCATTTCATTTTTCACATATCACCCTTGCAATTCGAGACAAATGAGTCAACACTTATTCAGGGTCACTTCCTATATGGCATTTCCCTGTTCACATTTTGAAAGCACGTGTAGGGCAGAGAAAAGAATATCCTTGTAAATCCCCAGATGCAAATCTGAAAACATGCTTCTTGTAAAGTTTGTGGGATTTTCTTCAATTCAAGTATCTCAGTTATGAATCTCAGAGAAGCTGTTTTACCATGTGGAAAGATGTTCAACTTTTCTGAAGACCAGATCCATTCATTCAAGTATATTGGAAAAGTTAACTTTTGTTAGCTATACAAATCTGGTCAAGTGCCTTAAGCATCATAAGAAAAACTAAGAAAATTAATTCTCTCTTCATTCAGCCTGGTATGAAAGAAGCACTAAATCATAAGACAACTGATTTTGAGAACTTTCTTTTGCTTGAAAAGAATAACTATAAGGGGTTTCTATCTAAAACTGATAAAATATTGCTTGTAATTTCTAAATAAAAACTATTTTCCTATCAAACAGCCTGGGGAAAGGATTGTAATACCAAATTTTCTGATATTCACTGGTTCAAAATCTGGAACTCATCAACTATCAAGTCAAGACCAATCAACATTAGAACCCAGTCCATTAAACTTTTAACAAGGTGGTACATTACTCCCCAAAAACTCAATTACTGCAGTAAAAACATTCCTTCAACATGCTAGAAACAATGCAGCGAAGTTGGCTCTTTTTATCACTGTTGGTGGACCTGTAAGGTTATCAAATTTTTTTGAATTGAAGTGTTAAACTGTATTAAGCTGATTACAGGATATGAAATCCATTTTAAACCTGAGTTAATTTTATTAAATCTCTGGACAGAACATGATCTGCCATCTGGTCCAAGAGATCTTATAGCATCACTACTATCTATAGCCTAAACCACTATAGCTTCCATGTGGAAGAATCCTCAATCTCCATCTATTGCAAGCTGGCACAACAAAATCTGGGATCTCTTTTTCATGGAGAAGATATCTCATCAGCTAAAGCAAATGGATTTGGCTAATTCACAGTCCAGTTTTTGGGAAGACTTGCTACCAGTTTTAGATTATATGATCACTTACGAGATAAAGCCGAGTAACTCTTATCCATTAGATCCTTTTAGTTTTTGAGTGAATAAGAGTAAAGAAAAGGGTGCAGAAATAAATGCACACCTGTACTATAACTTGGCTTGTAATCGATACGCTAAAACTGTTTGAATTTTGTGTGAATTGTAGAAATGTATTGTTAATTCAAGGCAGACTGTTGTAATCTGGTTTTTGTTTTTGTTGTTGTTAAATTGTTTGTTAAAATCAAAATTTTCCAAATAAAAAGTTTTTTAAAAAGAAAAATAGCAAGGGCTGTTGAGGAAGATATTGTCCTTGTTTCAGAGCATCAAGGTGACCCACATGTTGCTTTTCCTGACATGAGATGGGTCTGCAAATGTTTCCCAAATATGAATGAATGTGCATGCAAATATTTGTTTATCAAAATATGAATTGTTTGACCTGTTCCCTGAGGGGAAAAAAACTATTGATGGCAAGTCAGACTCTGGAGAATTGCTGTTCATAGGGTCATTCCATAGCAAATAGCATGTATTTCCTGTTCATACAAAGTCTAACCCATCATAGCACATAAATTTGGAAATTATTGAGCACATAAAAAGAAAAATATGAACATCACACATCAAAGTAGGAAAAAAACATGAGTCCACAAACCTTCACGAAAAGGCCATAATGTTGTTGAGAAAGCCTCCCATTGGAGAAGGTGGTTAACCTAAAATTGGACTTTGATCATTTTTCTCAGCCTATTTACTATGAAGATGATGATATAATCAGGCTCACTGTTTACAATGTCTATAGTTAGGTTCACTTGTGCAAAGTTCTTTTCACCCAGGATAGCAAGGAAACATAAATAACAGAGGAATTGTAAAATGATATTTTCAGTAAGCCAGGAGCAATTACATTTCTCATATTCAGATACAGACCAGTGGTGGTTTTTTTTTTTTTTAAAAAAAGAACAGATCTAGGCTACATAGCTTTCACACAGACACTTCACCCAAACAAGCAGACATAACATTGTTTATTCGTATCTAACATACATGATTAATAATAGCTCTTATCATATGTTTTAATGGGAGGGGGGCTGAATGTACATAAAGGGGAGCAGGATAGTGGTGCTTAACTCTATTATATAGGAGTTTACTGGAATGCCTGGAAAGAGCCTGAGAATATAATAAGAAGAGGCCTGCTGGAGCAGAAGTGGTCAACCTGTTTCATCAAGCTCTTTCTTTTATCCTGGTGGGTCAAACAGGACATAGAGGCCATTATGTTGCTTCCTAGCTTGGTATTCTGAGACTGCCTTTGAATATGGAAGCCCCCTTTTTTCACCATGGCTAGTAGCCATTGATGAACCCCTCCTCCATGGATCTGTTTAACACAGATTTAAAGCCATCCATGTTCACTCCCATTAGTACATCCGTTTGAAGTACATTTTACAATTTAATTACTTGTTGAGAAAAGCCATATTTCCTTTTACCTGCCCTAAATCTAGTTCTCTTCAATTTCATTGGGTGCCCTCAACTTCTAGAGTAATGGGAGAGGGAAAGTAAGTTCTCTATATCCAGTTTTTCTATCTCATGCATTTTATAAATCTCTATCATTTCTCTACTCAGTCATCTTTTTTTTCTGAACTAGAATGTCCCAGACTCGTTAGCCTTTTGTCATAGGAAAGGCGTTCCAACCTTTTAATCATCTTGGCTGCTCCCATCTGCACTTTTTCTAACTCTAATGTAACCTTTTTGAGATACAGGGACCAGAACTGCACAGAAACTCCAAATGAGGCCTCACCATAGATCTATCGGGGCATTACAGGAGCTGTTTTATTTTCAATCCCTTATCTAATTATCCCCAGCAGGGCGTTTGCCTTTTTCACTTTTGCCACACACTGAGTAAACATTGTCATTAAAGCTATCTCTTTCCCTCTCAGTAGTCTTAGCCTGTTCAGACCTCATCAGCATATGTTTAAAGTTAGGATTTTTTTTTGTTACAGTTTGCATTACCTTACACTTATTTACAGGAACTTTATTTGCCATGCTGTTGCCCAGTCACACAATTTAGAGAGATTCTTTTGGAATTCTTCAAATTCTGTCTGGGTTTTCACCATCCTGAATCATTTGGTATTGTCTGCAAACAAAGCTAGTACTGTGCTCACTCCCAATTCCAGATCATTTTTATATATGGACAAATTAAATAGTATTTGTCCAAATATAAATTCTTGTGGGACCCTACTGTTCTCTCCTTCCAGGAAAATTAACAGATTTTCTGCTAAAGAAGATGCTCCCAACAGGTGAGTTTATGACGCTACCTAATACCAACAGGGTTGCCAGCTCCAAGTTGGAAATTCCTGGAGATCTGGGGGGTAAAACCTGGAGAAAGTGAGGTTTAAGGAGGGAAAGGACCCTGTTATGGCATAATTCCATAGAGTCCACCCCTCACCCCAGAGTAGCCATTTTCTCCAGCTGAACTAATCTCTGTGGCCTGGAGACCAGTTGTAATTCCAGGAGATCTCCGGCCACTACCTGGAGGCTGGCAACCCTAACCAAGACAGACTATTGGTCTATCTAGGTTTGTATAGTCTGACTGGCAGTGGTTCTCCAAGGTTGCAGAAAGAGGTCTTTCACATGTCCTACTCCCTGATCGTTTTAACTGAAGATTCTGTCAACCTTCTGACAACCATTGCACTATTGCCACTTATCTGGGTGAGTTTCCTTGATTTTGCTATTTGCTTGCCTTTCTGTTCTCTGTTCTTATTCTGTGATGATTCATTCCAGCCTGTGCTAACTTTATTGTATATGAAAGAAAATGTCTGCCTGCCTGCCTGAAATTCATGTAATTTCAGTTGAAGGGAGGAGCTACAGCCAGAAATTTGTTCCTCACTAAATAGAAAGGGGAAAAAATTAATAGGAACGAAACTAAAAAAACCTTTAAAACTAAAAGGAACCCACCCACTCCAAAAACCCATCTGTATATCTCTAGGGAGAGATTCCATGGAGCATTTTCTACTAACTGAAAAATTTCTACCCACAGAATACAACGTTCTCCACTCTCCTTCCTGCTGCATCTCCATATGTCCCCTCCCCCAAATACTGTTCCTAGGGAGGCAGGGGACCATCTGTGGAAATACTCTGTAGGATCTTCCTCTTACTGCCAAATAGGCAACCTGGAAACCTACAGCAGCGAAGCCTATACTTTCACACAAAGCAGACTTTTATATCTAATGTCAGCAGAGTCTGTATCTCCATCACTGGAATGATGTTAGAAATGTTCCATAAGTTGGTATTGTTTGTGAAGGTTGATGTCAGACTTGCCTCTGTTCCGCTTGTCTGACAAATGGCTTGGATCCCACAGAGAAGATCTCCATCTGCAAAGTGTGACTTGCCCAACTCTGCCCTCCCACTGCAGCCTAAAATACTCCCCTCCCCACAAAAAATGCTGTTCTGAGGGCCAAGCTACACATGACGAATGACACTTGAACGGCAAGTGGATTGAGTGGAGAGCAAGTGAACAGGGAGAAATACACTTGCTGTTCAAGTGTCATTCGTCATGTGTAGCTTGGCCCTGAGAGAAAAGGAACCCTTAGGAAGGGGCAGAAGTCTGACTGGTAAAAACTCTATTTCTTTGATCTGAAGATATCCTACACAGAATCCAAGTCCATTTCCTTATAACATAACACAATCAGACATTTTAGCTGAGGAAAGGTGAGCTATAAGTATTTTCATAAATAAAAATTAATTTCCAAACAGATTTTTATGCTATCTTGCGATGGAAGATATTTAGGTGAATGCCTTTTCATCACAGTCAATTATGACAACAAGAGAACTTAATATATATTTGACCCATTCATATTTTCTTTATTACAAGGTGACACCAGTCATTATCTATTTGGAGGAGAGAAAAAATAATGATATCAGTATGAATTTTGCTTATTTTAAAAGTAAACTTTTCTACAACAACTAGAATAATGCAGTTAAAGCTATTATCTGAACAATGGATTTTATTCCCTCTTTGGGCTATAGAAGGAAAAAATCAGCAATTTCTCGGGACAATGAACTCATTATTTTATACTTCCAGCTTGTGAAACTCAGGTAAGATCTAAAATTAAAACATAGAAGATTATGTAGTCTAGGCATTTGTTAACCTTTGATGAAAAAATAATCTATTCATTCATAAGGTAATACTGACCTCCTGAATAAACACTTAGTGTGAGTAACCACTTTTAAAAAGTTCAGTCCATTACATGTCCCATCCTTTGAGTTCATTGCTTCTGGGGAGGTTCTCAAAAGTCCCTCCTGTGCAATGGCAGAAGCATGTGGGTGCATACTACCTCTCTGTTTACATTAATATCCATAGTTAAACATCTTATACTAACATATAAACAACATTCAATAGGCATACCATCTGCTTCTGCAACTTCCACCTTCAGAACAGAACAGAACAGAACAGAACAGAACAGAACAGAACAGAACATTCAATTTATATACGGTCCTTCAAGACAACTTAATGCCCACTCAGAGTGCCTTACAAAGTATATTATTATTATCCTCACAACAATCACCCTGTGAAGTGGATGGGGCTGAGAGAGCTCTAAGAGAGCTGTGACTGGACCAAGGTCACCCAGCCAGCTTCAAGCGGAGGAATGGGGAATCAAACCCAGTTCTCCAGATTAGAGTCCTATCACTCTTAACCACTATACCAAACATTTCTATTAATAAAGTACTGATCTGGTGCTGAACTAACTGTGTTCTCCCTGGGAATTTGGAAAAGACATTAAGACAGCCTTAACATGCCTTTGCTTGTCTTTAGTAAGGGTAGGTACCAAATTCACCCCACTAATCATGCTAATTTGGGTTACCTTCCCCCAACCCATAAATGCAATTTCCTCTTTCTGACCTCCTCTGTTTAAAACCTCTTGCACTTTCCAGAATTGTAAGACTGTAGCTGGTCTTTCTATCTGGGTTTTTACTGGAGTAGGTTCTGGGGTGAGTTCTGTGATAGCTCCTGCTTTGACAATCTTGGCTGCATTTTGCTGTTTTTCTTTGTCTAACTTTGGACAATGGGCATTGACAAGGGCTGCTGAGCTGTGCACCTGTTCTAGAGGGGGGTCTTAGATTAAAAAACTACAAATCAATTAAAAATGTTGTCAGTAGACAGGAAACCATCACTTGTAGTTTTTCTCTTAGACCTCCCCCTAATGCCACATCCCATTTACCAGTGAGAGCTACCTCACTTCCCCTTCCATCCTGTTCCCCAGGAAGCCTGCAAAGGGGAGGGGGTCAGCTGCAATTCCCAAATATTCCTGAATAATTCCTGATATATCCAGGGACAGCTTTATCAGCTTATTCCTTATTCCCAAATAGATCCAAAACATACTGATAAGGTATTTTTCAGGTATATTTTAAACTCCAGTATACAGAATCCCACACCTCTACTTCTTTACTCCTTCCCCGTCTCTGCAGCCCTGCATGCAGCATGCTACCTAGTACAAAATGCTTGTGAGGCTGTCTTCTGGATGGGCTGCAGAGGCCTCTGCCTCCATTCCCACCACTGCCGCAGTTTACTTCAGTCTTCCCTGAATGTTGGGTCTGCCTAGCAGGTGCTGTCCCAAGTAATGAAACAGCAAACACAAAAGAGAACCCAAGCTTATATAGAACTAGAAAACCTTCCCAAAACAATTGAAACAATGCAATAATTAATGGAAAGTAGAAATGCTGGGCGCAAAAATGCACATCAGGGTGATTCTGTTTGACAGTAATATTAGCAAGTTGTCCGGGTTAGATGATAGTTCTATCAGCCTTGCTGCCGTTCCCACTGACTAAGAAGCTGAAGCTTGCTGTAAGTTACCAGAATGTCAGGTACTAACATTTCTAATCATGACCATATGACAACTGACTTTATATTAACTAGAACAGAGAAGGAACTTGATTTGGGCCAGATTAATATCCAAGTACATCTCTGATTTCAAGTAAAACAAAATAATACCCCAAGGAGCAGCAGAGTGGGTAAACAATGGCTGAGAATATGCATGAAAGAATGCATAAGAGTGGAAGTGGGGGCTTTTCTGTGTGGAATTATCGCACCATATGAAACAACAATTTTCACATTAAAAATTAAACCTTGCAAAAATTTAGTACAGCTTTATATTTGAGCACTGCCTTTGAGCTCATATCGCTCAGTAGCTGCCAGTCATATCTATTTTCTAGGGCAATATGGTAAGATGTGACCCAAACCAATTATTGTCAAAAGAAAAGGAATGGAAAGTAAAATATTTGTAAATTCTTAGGTAAGGCGTTTCTACTTCAGATGCAGTACTGTTCTCAACACAGCCTGAATTCTGATTTCTAGTTGGAAATTTATCTTTTATAGAAAAGGAACTACAGGCACTGAATATTTTCTACTATATTCTGTACATTTCATCCTTCCTCTTGTCTGCCTCCAGGCTCACCATAGAAAAACAAAATGTAAGTAAAATTTAAAGAGACAATATTCAGAAAATCACTGTTTTAAAACAAAGTTTCTGAAAAATTCTAATTAATATTGTGCCTAATGGGCATGCTTTTGAAATAATGTGATGACTGCTCTTCTAAATGTTATTGGAAAGATCTGGCAATTGTATACCCATTAATGAGAGTATATATCACAAAAATGATTTTACAAGTAAATAATGGTATACTGGAATTGACTTAAATTGTCCAGTTTCATTTAATGTTCTCCTTCAGATAATTTCTGCAGAAGCAGAGGAATCAAATTGAACATAATTTGGTAATGAAAGTAGTTGATAATTGAGCTAAGTAGCTTGAACTTGTCAGTCACCTGTGACCTTATCTTAGTTAAACTTCATTTAAACTTTGCCAAGTTAAAGGATGTTGAGAGAGAAGAGTTAACAGAGGAGCACTAATCTCATACTGTCCCAGCATTTGGGTTGCAACAGCCTGTATGATTTGTATTAAAAACAGATAACTGAGTAAACAGAGAACTGCTTACAAAGGCCACAGGAGGCAAGCTATGCTTTTAAAGTTGTGACTGCAATTGCCTCAGCAGAACTTTTTGAGGATGATAGTTTCTTTTATGACTGCTTTCACACACACAGGATAATGCAATTTGCCGCCTATGGCCAAAGGGGAGGAGCGGGGAGGGACGCGTGGTAAATGAGAGGCACAAACACAAAGGCTGGGTAAAAAAATAGGCCACAACTTTATTTACATAACAATGCAACCGGAGTATTGGCGCAGCATGTGGATCGGATCCCCACAAAGCATCGGCTGACCCGCCTGCCAGCCGATGACCCCCAGCCCCCCCCCAGGCACCGGCTGAGGGGGGGGGAACCAAGGAGTGGCATTGTGAGGAGGGGGTCACCCGGTGTACACCCTTTGGTGATCCCCTTGCCACCTGGGAGGGAGAATGCCCCGGCAGCCCCCGAGCTGAGCGTGCCTTCATAACTCCCTCCCAAGATTCCTTATGGGAATCCCCTCCATGGGGAGCCTGTGGCCGAGGGCCCGGCTCCCCAGAAAATGGGATCCGATCCAATGCCCAACCGCCTCAAGTTGTGACGAGTAACTGCAACTAAATCAGGGCGAGGAGGGTGGGTGTCCGGTGCCGGCGACGAAGTGGGCGGGGGCGTGTCCGGCAGCTGGTTAAGTACCTGGCTGCCGGACCTTGGAGGAGACTCCAGCTGCTGGGTCCGAAGCTAGCCCCCGCCCCCTGCCGGCTCGACTCCGGGCCGCCGCGATTGGCTGGCCCGAAGTTTGAAGCGATTGGTCGCTGGCTCGCCCAGGGCATGCCGGGCAAGCCAGCGAGCAATGCGACCGCCGCGTCCCGTCGCCCCTCCGACCTCCGGCAGCAACAGGGGGGCCCAGGTAAGTCTGGATCCCCATTTGCCGCCTATGGCCAAAGGGGAGGAGCGGGGAGGGACGCGCGGTAAATGAGAGGCACAAACACAAAGGCTGGGTAAAAAAATAGGCCACAACTTTATTTACATAACAATGCAACCGGAGTATTGGCGCAGCATGTGGATCGGATCCCCACAAAGCATCGGCTGACCCGCCTGCCAGCCGATGACCCCCAGCCCCCCCAGGCACCGGCTGAGGGGGGGGGAACCAAGGAGTGGCATTGTGAGGAGGGGGTCACCCGGTGTACACCCTTTGGTGATCCCCTTGCCACCTGGGAGGGAGAATGCCCCGGCAGCCCCCGAGCTGAGCGTGCCTTCATAACTCCCTCCCAAGATTCCTTATGGGAATCCCCTCCATGGGGAGCCTGCGGCCGAGGGCCCGGCTCCCCAGAAAATGGGATCCGATCCAATGCCCAACCGCCACAAGAGCCACTAGTGGCTCCCGCCAACACTCCTAACGTTGCAGCCAATCCAGCAGGCCGTCCCGCAGGTCCTGCAACCAGATGTCATTGCCCCAACTGGAGAGGTGGACCCCGTCCTGGCGAAAGAGAGGGGCCACTTGATGGGAGATGTCCCAGTGAGTGATCAGGGAGCCCCCGACCTCAGTTATGTATCGTGCCATGGAATGTGCCAGCTTCTGCCTGATGGTGTCCACCTTCTTGGGGCATCGCGCCCCACGCCACACGAGCCTCTGGAGTAAGTCTGACCAAAGGACAGCAGTCTGTGGGAAGAGACCCCGCAGGTATTCCAAGTCCGCGCACATGGCCCGTTTAAGCTCTGGACCCTGGCGCTTGCCAGGTCGTTCTCCCCCAGCTGGATGACCAGAACGTCCGGGGGGCCTGATTGGCGTGCCTGCCGTAGCAGCATGGGGACCAGGGCGTCCCAGAGCATGCCGCGGACCCCCAGCCAGCGAAGATGGAGGCGTTCTTCCAGGCCTATGTGTCTGCCCCAGCCTGATGTTTCTGCGTACTTGCCAGCCCAGTGCACGATGCTGTGCCCACAGATCCACGCGGTCCTCCTCCGCCCTGAAAAGAGAACATGCAAACCAACACATTAGTGACAGGCTCCGCTGGCCGGGCGAATATAGGTTCGGAACGCCCGGGACCGCCAGCGCCCGATGGCCTTTATGGCTGAAGTGGGCAGGCCACACCCATGCGCCACCGTGGCGGCCCCGATGCGGAAAGAGTGAGTCCCAAACTCCTGGGCAGGGAGGCCAAAGGCCCGCACGCAGGAGCGCAGGACAGCGGCAAACTGGTAGCGGGTGAGGGGTGAGAGATCCCTGTGTAGGAGGAGTGGCCCGGAGCAGCGTGGCCGTAGTGCCAGGTAAGCTCCCACTGCCCGGACGGGGCACAGGGCCTGGTTGCTGGAAGATCCCAGGGTGATGGTGCACCCCTTGCCCCGCTGGTCCGTTTTAGAACGGCGCACCGTGATGGATACCCCGCGGGGGGACCAGATAACATCGCGGTCCCACAGGGCGCGGTCCCCAGGATCCGTTCGGGCACCCACTACCAGCTCCCCCACCCGGAGGGCCCCGAAGAAGGCTAAAGAAAAGGCTGCGCGGAACAGCTGCGCCTCGAAGGGGGACCGGCAGAGGTCGGGGACCAGGCGAAGGATCCCCTCCAAGATAGCCACCGTGATGGGGCGTCTGTGGTCCGGAGGAGGGGGGGCCAGCCGGGCCCACCCCTCAACCGCCTTGCGAACTAAGAAGTTGTTGCAGGGGTCTGGGAAACCTGACGCCTTGGAAACGAATGCGATGGCTGCCAAGTCCCTCCTCATGGTCCTGGTGGACAAGCCCCGCTCGCGGAGGTGGGCCAAATACCGCAGCACCATGGCCTGGGTTGCCGGCCATGCTGCCCCTCTCCCGGAGCCCTCCGCAAAGGAATGGAATCTGGAAGCAGCTGCTGTGTAGGCTCGAAGGGTGGAAGGAGCCACCGAGCCTAGTACTCCCTGCATTATGGAGTCCTGCCAAGCTGCCACAGCTCCGCCGGGAATGGGTCGGACTCGCGACGAGCCTCTGGTGCCAGGGCGAAGAATCTCTCCATCTGGAAGCGAGATAACGCGTCTGCCAGGCTGTTATCCACCCCTGCTACGTGCTGGGCGAAAAAGGTGATGTTAAACTCAAGACAGCATAACACAAAACGGCGGACCAAACGCATAACCCGCTCAGAGCGAGAAGACTGACGGCAGATCACCTTGACCACTGCCATGTTGTCGCACCAGAATGTCACCCTAGTGTTCCGTAAGAGCCCACCCCATAGCGACACAGCCACCAGGATGGGGAACAGCTCCAGGAAGGTGAGATCCCGGAGGATATCTGACCCCGCCCAAGACTCGGGCCAGCGCTGGGCGCACCAGCGGCCTTGAAAGTAGACCCCAAACCCCCGGCTGCCAGCCGCGTCGGAATGGACCTGCAGGTCTGACCCCGGGACCAGGGGGTCTTGCCAAAGGGAAACTCCGTTGAATTTTTCCAAGAACTCCAGCCAGACCCTCAGGTCTGCCCTTAGGCCCACGGTTACCCGTATCCGGTGGTGGGGGGCTGTGACGCCGTGGCAGGCCTGGGCGAGCCGAGTGCAAAAGGCTCGCCCCGGGGAAACTACCCTGCACGCAAAATTGAGGTGGCCGATGACGGACTGCATTTCCCTGAGTGTGCACTTTGGTCGGGGCAGGATGCTGGTGATGAGCTCACGGAGGCGGCTGAGCTTGTCCTCAGGGAGCCGGGACAGCCCGGCCACTGAGTCCAGCTCAATCCCCAAAAAAGTGAGGCGCGAGGCGGGGCCCTCTGTCTTTTCTTGAGCCAGCGGGACCCCCAGCTCCGCAGCCAGGGCCTGGAAGGTACCTAACTGGGTGGCACAAGCCGAGCTGTTGGGCGGAGCCATGATCAGGAAGTCATCCAAATAATGAGTAATAAATGGAGACCCCATGCGGTCCTTGGCTGCCCACTCTATGAAGGTGCTGAAGGCCTCGAAGGCCGCACAGGCGATGGAGCACCCCATGGGCATGGACTTGTCCACGTACCAGTGGTCCTGGAACTTAAAACCCAGCAGGCAGTGATCCCCCGGGTGGACCGGCAGCAGGCAAAAGGCTGACTGTATGTCGCATTTGGCCATGAGCGCCCCCCGCCCGCAAGCCCTGATCAGGCGCACTGCATGGTCGAATGATGCGTACCTAACCGCGCATAACTCTGAGGGGATGGCCTCGTTGACCGATGATCCATTGGGGTATGACAGGTGGTGTATGCGACGGAATTCCCCGGGGGCTTTCTTGGGGACGACCCCAAGGGGGGACACCCGTAGGTTGGGGAGCGGGGGGCTGGAGAAAGGGCCCGCCACCCGCCCTGCTGCCACCTACTTGGCTATTTTGGCCGCCACCACCCCGGGGAGCTCCCTGGCAGACTTAAGATTCCCCGAGGAGGAGGCCACGCGCGGCCCCATGTATGGAATGCAAAAGCCTAGAGCGAACCCTTCCCGCAGGTACCTGGCCGCGGCCTTGTTGGGGTAGCAAGCCAGCAAGGGGAGCAGCGCGCGGAGACGAACCGGGGTGCGGGCCAACCCCAGTGTCCCGTGGGTAAGATTAATTGCTGCTGGCAGGCTGGGTGGTGGAGGAGGCCGGTCCCCCGTCTTTGCGGGAGTTATTGGAGGACCGGCCCCCACGAAAGGGGTGCGGGGGGGCCCCGCCACGAGGGCAGGATGGGCGGGAGTGGGCCCCCCCGCAAGAGTCGCAATTGTGCATTTCGAGCGCTGACATTTTCCCTGATTATATTCCCAGCACACGCCCCGGGACTTGTCCTTGCGTGGCAGCCAGCACCCCCCCGGGGGGGCTCGCCCCTGCCCTTCATGTGTGGGCCCACCAACCAGAGCCAGAGCTTCTGGCTGATCAAGTCCCAGCGTGCCCTGGGATTATGCGAGGCCCGTTTCCGGAACGCCTCGTCATAATCCATAGCTGCGGATTCCCCGGCCAGGGCCCTTGCCCGGAGGACATTCCCCAAGTGGTTGGTCAGGTGCCACCCCCGCTCCGGATAGGCGGCTTGAATGACCCCCATGTAGACCGTAAAACCTTCCAGCCAGTTGGCGAATGTCCTCTCGACCACCTCCTTCTTACCCCCCCGTTTCTCCCGCCTGGGGGGAGACGCGCACCTCCCCTCCTCCGCCTCTGGCCGTAGCAGGGAAAGGACGTCTACATAGTAGCCGTCCAGTATGCGCTCCCTGGTCCTGCGCGCCAAATGGATCCCCGGGGGGTCCTCGTTATCCGTGAAGGATGAGGGCCGGGGGGGGGTTATCTGCGGGACCCCAGACCTCCCTGGGGGCACCCTCCCCAGGCCGGTTCCTGTCCCTCCTCCGCTGGGCCCAGCCGGGGAGACCCGGGACCTTGGCTGCCAGCTCCCAATAATCCTCCCCGGCACCCCCATCTTCCAAGGAAGTGGACTCACCTGAGGTCGTGTCGCTGTCGGTGTCCTCATGCCGGCGGCGCCGCCCTCCCTTCCTGCGAGATGTTTTCCTCCGTTTCGCGGGCCTCCGGCGTTCCCTGCTGCTGCTGTCCCCCGAGCTGGAGGGGGAACGCCCCTCGTTGCGCCGTGCGACTGTGCGAGCCTTCTTTTGCTTATCCCTGGTTCTTCGTTGGGGGACCTCGACAGGCTCAGGGGCAGGCTGAGCTGCTCCCGGCCCGGAGTTCCCCAGATTCTCCACGCGCGCCGTGAGGCGCTCTAAGGCACGGGAGATGTCCAGCAGAGAGCTGGGGCTAGCCTCCCCTGTATCCTCCCCCAAGCTGGCCGGACCCATTGCCCAGGCTTTAGGCCCTCTGGCTGTGCCCCGCTTTTGGCAGGTGACCCCAGTGCCCCTGGTTGCACCCCTCCCCTGCGTGCAGTTGGCTGGTGTTGCTCCCTTGCCTGCCCTTGCTCCCTTCCCAGGTGGGCGTGGGGTGACTGTTGAGGGGCTGCCACTGGCTGGCTGCCCCTTTGCCCCTCCGGCCCTGCCGGCTGTTTTGTTCCCCCCCCCCCGGCGGGGGGGCTTGCCACCTCTCGACCCTGCCTGCTTCCCCCCTCCCACAGCTGAGGCCCGCGGGCGAGGGGCCCCCTTCGCAGCGGAGACCCTCCTTGCTGGTGCCATGACTCCCACAGCCCCCCGAGGATGCCTGCCCCGGTGGGAAGCTGGGCCGCGTTGGAAAGGCAGTGGGCAGGATGAGCAAGCGGCCGATGCAGCCGCGGATCCTTCGAGCCGACGCCGGCCGCTTCCTGGGCCTCCCCTGCAAGCGTCCTCGCGTCGCCGCCAACCTCCTCTTCCGCCGGGCTCGAAGCCTCGCTGCTCGCCGTTCGTGTGCTGCGCCGCAGCACGAGGGGCTCAGCTGGACCCCTCCGGCGACGCAACCAGCTTCGCTCCGCCCGGACTTCTGCCGCTCCCTCGTCGCCTCGTCCTCGCTTCCTCGCTCGTCTCTCGCTCTCGCTCGTCTGGTGCCGGCGACGAAGTGGGCGGGGGCGTGTCCGGCAGCTGGTTAAGTACCTGGCTGCCGGACCTTGGAGGAGACTCCAGCTGCTGGGTCCGAAGCCAGCCCCCGCCCCCTGCCGGCTCGACTCCGGGCCGCCGCGATTGGCTGGCCCGAAGTTTGAAGCGATTGGTCGCTGGCTCGCCCGGGGCATGCCGGGCGAGCCAGCGAGCAATGCGACCGCCGCGTCCCGTCGTCCCTCCGACCTCCGGCAGCAACAGGGGGGCCCAGGTAAGTCTGGATCCCCATTTCAGTGCACTATCAATGCACCTTAGTGATTGTTTGCGAGTGGACTTTCCTGTATGAAACAGGAAAATCCACTTGCAAACAATCTCTAAAGTGCATTGAAAGAGCATTATCCTACACGTGTGAAAGCAGACTATGAGAAGAGAAATGCCTCCTTGGGTGTGCTGCTAACACCTTACTCATAAATATTTTTATTCAATAGGTGCTATCAAGGACCCTCATGGTAATGTTTAAAATCCTGGGACTTCAAGATTAGGGAAAGACACACAGATTCTTCCCATTAAATATCACAAAGAAGAGGCCACACAGACTATATAAAACCAACAGGTAACTTTATTGTAATTCAGGGCCATCATCAGCATACTGGGACATGGGCAGCAGCCAAGGCCTAGGGCTCCTGGCTGGGCCAGCTGCAACCAACCTTGTTCACATGCTTGTCTGCCACCTGTCTGCTTGCCCTTCCCCTGTCAGCTTGGTGCTCCCACACCCATCCTCCCTGCCACATACACTACCCAGCATCATTGGAGAAGGACATCCAGGTGGTACAGTGTGGTGGTATTTGGTAGCAACAGCGTGGCATTCCCCAGCCACACACTGCCCAGTGCCATCAATAAGGGCCATGTGGGAGAGCTCACAGACAAGAGGACAGGCATAGACTTAGGCAGAAGTAGAGGTGTGGGATTTGGTATACTTGAGTTAAAAAATATACCTGAAAAATACCTTATCAGACCTATGATGGGGATGTTTTCCCCATCAGTTTTCCTTTTGCTGTGGGGGAAGGCAAGATTGTTTTTGAAAGGGTTAGTAGGTACATGTTCACTATTTGAGCCCTGAAAGACTAGGGAAGCAATCCTAAACAGATCTTCTCAGATGTAAGCTCCATGTTATTCAGTAGTTCTTACTCCCAGGAAAGTGTATTTTGAATTGCAGCCTATGATTGAAGTCACCTTCCCAAATGTTTCCAAAGCTGATAGGAGTGGAGGAGTCTCCCCTTGTGAGGAACCAATTGGCAGGGAGAAAGACAATGACATTTCCTGGGTAGTGACAGATCACACACATTGATCTCATTCCCCCTTTCCACCAACAAAGTGAATTAATAATGTAAGGCCTCTCTCCCCTTAGGATATGATTGGCACTGTTCAGGAAAACAAGCTGCTGCCCTGCAAGGCAAGCCCCATGCCTGCCTGCTGCTGCGTGGCACAAACCAAAATGATACACACTATAATAACACAATTTTTTCGGCAGGAAGGACTTCTTACAATTTAGTTTCCCAAATTTGGTTTAGCATTCTAGAAGCTGCTTTAAACAAGCAGAACCAGCTATTTCTGTGCATATTTTCAGTTTGTTTTTTATCATTATGCATACCTCCAGTGGCTGCTAGCCAGAACCAAGGTGAAATGAGACTGGAAAGAGAAACTGTTCTTGCAAAGAGACTAGATTTTTGCCACTTCCTAGTATCAAGCCAGAAGACCCACTAAACTACAAACTTCCCTGATAGCTTACATAGTCTTAAAGATGCATACCCTATGACCCCTGAATCTCTCATAGCTGAAATTTGGTGATATCTGCTTTCCCCCTTTTTGGCAAAGCTCTGGCAGTCTCTCTACACAATAATTTTGACATGTGCTCTTCTGACATGTGCTCTTCAAGTGTTGGGAGACATAATGTTAGCCAGGAAGAGTAGTTTTAAATGACAGAGCTGGCAGAGATCACTCTGGAAGGACGGCTTCTCTCACAGTCCTTTGTCACCTCTGGCATCTCCCTTTCTGGGGCCTTTGCCCTGCCAAGGCTCAGTTAATTCAAAGTTTTAAGCAGTGAGGGCAGCAAGGTAGAAGCTCTAGAAGGGGAGGCAGTCCAGCATGCCAGAGGCAGCGGAGGGCTATGAGAGAATCTGTACCCTCCAAAACCATCGCTGCTGACTCTGTCTTTCAAAACTACACTTCCCAGCTAACATTGTGTCTCTCGGCTCTTAATGGACTCAAGGGGAAAAGGTTGTATTGATGTAGGATTATGTTAATGTAATGGAAGTGACTATGTATGGCTATGCAAATAAAGACATCAATACAAAAAAAAAATTAATGGACTCATGCCTCGATGTCTCATATAGAGAGACTCTGAGTGAGAAGCTTTGAAATTTAACCTAAGTCAACTTAGGTAGAATAGGAAGCACATGTATGCTTATTTAGGACAGATTTTTGCATGGTATGCCAGTGATCTGTGTATCTATTTAATGTTTTGTTTACTCACAGCTAGAATGATCAGATTATTTTAAATAACAGTTTGATTAATTCATTGACTATTTATTGGCTGGAGAATATTGAGCTTCACTTTGAACCTGGAACAAAGAAACAAACAAACCTCAACATGCCCCCATAGACCTTGAGAGCTTTGCCCTGCAGATACTGAATGTTTTACGGGAGTATCCAGTACCAAGCAGCACTGTGATTTAATTGTAAATCCATTGCTTTAATTAAATCAAAGAGGCAATTAAATTGCCATGTGGCCCTTTAAAGTAATGCCCCCTTCACAGGTAGGTCCAAGTGACTGTCACAGACCCTTTGTATTCTATTTCTTGGAATAGTGACCACACAATTTGAGTCCCATGAACTGATTTTAAGGAACAGAGATTTATTAAGGAAATAGCATACTGGGGAGGAACTGGAGGAAGGGGGGGGGGGAGAGATCTAGCTACATGCCTAGGACAAGAGAGTTCTATATAATTCCAGGAAGATAGATCCAGTCAGAAAATAGCGTTCTGGCCTGGGGACACATGAGGAAATGATACTACCGCAAAGAAAGAAGGTAGAAACCCACATTTTATTTGATTAGTTTTCCACATGCTGCCCACTGCATTCTACAATTCTACACAGCCTGGTAGTGCTGTGTCAGCCACCAAGCTAGGTTCAGTTGCATTGTAAGGAACCTGCAAAGACTTGTGGGAAGAACCTCACTTTCTCTTTTATCCCCCTGCCCACCGAATTTCCTCATTCCCTCCTCCTGGTAGCACCAACACCCTCACTTTTCCTTCTTTTCTAATTCCCACCCCCTAACCTACTTTTCATCTGCTTCCTGTCTTCAGCTATATTATTTGCTTCATTTATACCCCACCTTTCTCCACAGTGGGGACCCAAAGCAGCTTACTTCATTCTCCTCACCTCTGTTTTAACCTCACAATAACCACGTGAGATAGGTTAGGCCAAGAGTGTGTGATTGGCCCAGGGTTACCCAGTGAGCATCATGGCAGCATAGGGATTCAAACCTGGTTGTCCTATATGACACTCTAAGCACTACATCATGTTGGCATGGAGTGGCTATTGTTGAACAGCAGCAAGCAGCTAGGCTCGGACAAGTCATGCAAGTTGAGTGGTAGCAAGTTGCTTGGTGGTTGCTGCCAGGCCTGGCTGTGATGAGTCATCCCTCAAAGGCAAAACAGCCTTGCCTCCTCCCCCTGCTTTTACTGACAGAAATCAAGGCTTGAAGGATGTCCATATTTGATGTGGTTGCCTTACTGTTACAGTACCCACTGAGATGGCAGTTGTTTCTTAAAGCTACAGGTGCTGCTTCTATTATTTTGTGGGTTTTTAACTCCTCAGTGTATTTTTTTTTTAAGGTTTCAGGTTTTTCTCCAAACCTGGAACTTTTCTCAAGTTTGTAGAGAGTTTGTCTTGTTTGTTCATTACTACCACTTTCAGAGTTAAGTATCCACTACTGGGGCCAGGTTGGAAATTAAATATATTGATAATGGTTTGTTACATTTGGAAATATTGAGTTCTGATGATTTTCCAAGTTATCTACAATATTCTCAAAATTTTCTATAGTTATATATCATTCTCTGTCAGGTCTTATAATACCATTTCCTAATTTCAAGAGATTCTTTGCATATTCATGATCTGTAGCATAACCAGTAAATTGTCTTCGTATACTTTCCCCAAGCGTTATTTTTGGACACTGCTCTCAAGGTGTGATAGTTTGATGCAGGAATACTTTATTTCCTCTTGGAATAACAGCAAATGTTTGTTGGACATGCCCAGCTAATACAATGGTGATTCCTTCCACAGTTGTTATTTCTTTTCAAATCCTGTTAGTGCAGCCTTAAGCTTCTAACTCAGAGCTAAGCTTCAAGAAACAAATTACACAAGGAGAAGCACATGAAGGAAGTTGCAATGTTAGTCGAGAAGCTGAGTTTTAAAAGAGATCGAAAGGTTTTGTCAATTTCCCCTCTCTACAGAGCCAGGGAGATCTCTGCTCAGGTTTGTTTATTTCCTCTTCACCTCTTAAAAGGGTAGGTGAAACTAACAGAGCCTTCCAGAGGCAAAGAGGAAATTAACAAACCTTCTGAGCAGCCATCTCCCTGGCCCTGTAGAGAGGGGAAATTGGCAAAGCCTTCTGATCTCTTTTAAAACTCAGCTTCCTGGCTAACATTGTGACTCCCTTCACGTGCTCCTCCTCATGTAATTCGTCACTTGTAGCTTGGCTCACAGTCTTGTGAGCCATGGTAACTCATTCCATACAATGGACTTGCACTGTTGTAAAATTTCAGTTTTTGCTGTTCCTCTACTAATATTGCAAATTTGTTGGACAGCAGATGACATATTTAATGATAATCTGAATACTGAATAAACTGTTTTGCGTCCTGCCAAAAGAATTGCAGAAATATCTGATGAAGCAACCGTAAAAGTGATCATCTTTTTCTGATGTTTAGCTAAAAGTAGCGTTATAAGAAGTGTCTTCCTGTTCTACCTGGAACATATATGAAAAACATGTGTCCATTCTTGTTGAAAACAACATCAGTAGTTTCTTAGAAAATGTTCCTTTGGTCCAATATTAAGTTTGGCTCATTTTCTCATATGGATTCTCCCAAGCTGTTCAGAATCATATGCAATTTCCATTACATTTGCAAGTATGTAATTACCATCTCCTTGTGGTTCCAAAAGACCCATTGCTTTCAAATGAAAGAATCCATGGTTGAAAAGAAATCTTTAATCACTAGAAATGCCCTATGAAAAACTGTATTGTTATATGTCATTTCTATATCCAGATTTTGAATTCTGGCTTGATTCAAAATGTCTTCTGAGAAATGCTACTTTACATCCCATAGATTATAAGGATGAGAAATGGCACAAACTTATAGCACAGTAGCAAACAGATTTTTCTACATTTAGCACTTCAGGCGACTGCACAGCTGTTGCTTCCTCTAGAGTGTTTATTTATTTGTTTAAGATATTCCTATGCTGCATCTTCCGATTCCTGCTCAACAAGTATCATCCTCAAAAAGACTTTGGAATTGGCAAGCTTGTTTGAGGGTTTGTTTTGTGAAGGGAAAGGAAATACTCCACCCTCTTGGTCTCACCCTTCTGATTCAGGATTTTAAAAATACAGAATTTCTGAATATCCAGAACTCTGTTACATAGCCATTTTTGTTTTCTTAAAAACCCACAAAACCTTTTAAAAAGGTTTCCCTTAGCCCTGTGACCTTTCCCAGTGCCTACGCCAACCCCAAAGAGTTGAGAAGATGTGGCAGCAAGTACTACTATTGCCAGGCAGCAGTGCCAGGTGCTGTTAATGAAATAACTCTACTCTGGGCATGAATCCTGAACAGTGCAAATGCCCCCAGAGCAGCTCTGGACAGGGCAGAGAGCAGCAGATGGCAGCTGGTGCCAGGGAGTGGGCAAATACCCCGGGCAGCACTAGCAGGTGGACTGGAGGAGCAGGAAGATAGATAGTCAGATGGACAGACAATGTTGGCCAGGCAGGAACTACCCCCAACATTTGGCACAGCACAGTTTACTGAGTGATGAGTCTTGGAGTCCCAGTTGGAAGGAATGAAGGGCAGCAGGGGGAGGCAGCAGGCTGAAATATGGCATACCCTGTACTGTGGACTACAGCATGCCATTCTCTCTTATTCAAAGTGCACTTCAGCAATGTTCCTGCAGTCATCCCCATGTGCCAATTTCCCATATCTTGCCCTCACCTCATACTGCTTTCAGACTCTGCCCCCAAAACAACAGACTCTGATTCTGCTACAGCAGAATACAGACCAAAAAAAGACATACACACACACACATAGGCAAAATCTATCATCCAAATCTTACCAAAATCTATCCATTTCCATCTAACAAACCTCACCTTTGTGCCTGATATAACTCCAAAGGGTCCTGAACTCAATATAAAATTTTCCCACTAATCTACAATCCAGTTCATCTATTTTATCCCTAATATATAATAAGTGTTAGAGAGGCAATCACATACAAGTTTAGGTGTTTAGAAAGGGACATTGTTTCAGCACGCAGAGCACTAATCAACAGTAAACAGACAGCAGGGGGGTCACATAAGCAGCTACGCCCAACTCTCAGTTGGAAAGGACCAATGGAAAAGTGCTTCCCAGTGTCTGTGCCTGATTCAGGAATTCCTAAGTGCAGACAGGCATCACTCTCGCCCCATCCTCCTCCCTTGGCAAAGCCATGGCAACACCAATCAGGGGACACTGATTCTGCCTCCGTCACCCTTGCTGTCAGGCTGTCTGGGAAATGTTTCCATGTCCCTTCTCAAGAGGCTGGGCCAAACTGTCTGAGGAATACCTTTCACTTTCCTCCTTTCACAAGCAGCCAAGCTCACTTTCTACAGGAGTCAGTGAGGCTCTGAATATTAGGAATTATTCCAAATAGCTAGAACTATAACATTCTGATTCAGAATTATTTGTAACTATTCAGAATATAGTGTCCGGGGTCTGGGTCCCAGCCCCCAGACTTGGTAGGAGGGAACAGCAGGTCAACCGGGCTGACGGGCATACAGAGGGGGCAGCCAGCAGCCAGCAGGTCAACTGGTCAGCCAGCTGACAGCATGTCAACCGGTCTGACTGGCAGGCAGAGGGAGCAGCCGGGGGACAGCAGGCCAACCCCTCCCATGGGCAAATGGGGCCAGAACCTGCCGGTGCCAGGGGCAAGGGGCAAAGGCCCAGGGCCTCAGGAGGCAGGGAGAGACAGAGAGAGGCCAGCGAGTCCCACTCCCCTAGGGAAGGAAAGGGGATTAAGCAAGGCAGAAGGGGGCAAGGGCAGAGGGATTGGGGACCCAGCAGTCACCCACCCAATAACCTTACCTGAGGAGGAGAAGCAGCAGCAGCCCCAACAACCCAAAGCCACGCCCAAGCTAGAAAATAGTAGCCTGGCCCAGGGGTTGCCAAAAGCCAAGCCACTCCAGGTGGGGCTATTGGAGGCACTCTGCAGGAAGCCCTGGGCAACCAGCCAAGGAGCCGCAGCTGGACCCACCTTCAGCCATCAGCTCAGCCAGGGAGGCCGGGCTGCTAGCCAGGGAACTGCAGCTGGACAGGCCTTCAGCAATCAGCCAGGGCAGGGAGGCTGGGCAGCCAGGGAACAAGGCACAGCTGGTGCTGTTCAGTGGGGCCAGATCAGCTACCCCAGCTGCAACTGCTTGGTGCAGCCCAAGACCAGGCTGGAAGAGGGGTGGGACAGTAGAAGGAAGCCCTATAAAAGCTGGCTGGGAAGAGTCCTGTGGTGGTGGATGTGAGTAAGGAGTGATAATGTGGAGTGAGAGTGGTGCAATGCAAGAGTGGAGGTTTGGAGGAGAGTTCTGGAAGGAGGGGATGAAGAAGGACACAGGGGGCAAGCAGGCCAGGTTGAGCAGGCCAGCGAGTGGACTGAGAGGGAGTCTGGGTGAGGTATACCGCCCCTCCTTCCACAGAGCAGGGTCCTGCAGCATCCCTGGCCCCCCTATGACGTCAGGAGCAGACCGCCCAGTGCCACGCCCAGCGGCAGCGGTGGCAAGCCCTGACATATAGTATTATCCAGGTCTTCCAAATCCAAATTGCACATCCTTAGCCCAACATCCTGTATCATGCAGTGGCCGACCTTTTGCTCTGGACAGCCAACAAATGCAGCATGGAGGCCAAGGCCCTCGCCCAATGTTGCATCGTGGCTCTGGGTTTCAAAGGATTACTGCCTCTGAATGTGGCGATTCCTCTAACTCACCATGGCCAGCAGCTATGGATAGATCTCTCCTCCATGGATCTATCTAACAGTGAAATCCTAAACAGAGTTACTCCAGTCTAAGCCCATTGAAATCAATGGAGTAACTCTGCTTAAGATTTCACTGTAAATCTCTTTTAAAGCCATCTATGCTTGTGTCCATCGTTACTTTCATGGACAGGGAATTCCTCAGTTGAATTAATGTTGAGTAAAGAAGTGTTTCCTTTGGCGGCCCAGTTCCTATTGCCCTTCAGGTGCCTCTGACTTCAAATATTATGGGAAAGGGAGGAAAAAGCTTCCTCTATAAACTTTTTCTGCCCCATATATAATTTTATTAACCTCTGTCAGATCTTTCTTTTTTCCCAAACTAAAAAGTCCCAGACTCTTCAGCCTGTCCTCATGATCACCCAGAAGCTCGAGGTCAGTTTTCAAAGCCCCCCTTTTCTTTTCTGATGAGTTATGCCTGCTGCAAACGAACAACTATTGCTTCCATGGCACACGGGCACAGGGGGATGTTGTAGAGATAATCTGGGCTAGGGTGTTCCAGTTCCCTTCACTGTTGGCATGATCATCCTGAAGCTGGTCACATAAGGTTGCCAGTCTCCAGCTAGGGCCTGGATTTCTCCATGCTACAGAGATCAGTTTCCCTGGAGAAAATGGCAGCACTGGAGATAAGACTTTATGGCTTTGTATCCCCATTGAGCTCTCACCTCTCCCCAAACTCTGCCATTTCCAGATCCCACCCCCAATTCTCCAGGCATTTCTCAACCCAGGGTTGGCAATCCTAAACTATTAGCCAGATTTAAAACTCCTAGCTTTATTTTCTAATCAGTTGTTCCAGCTCCGTGGCTCACAGTGGTAAGATGCAGTACTGCAGCCCAAGCTCTGCTCATGACCTGAGTTTGATCCTGGCCGAGTTGAGGTAGCTGATAGCCTGCTCAAGGTTGACTCAGCTTTGCATCCTTCCTAGGTCAGTAAAATGAGTACCCAGTTTCCTGGGGGTAAAGTACAGATGACTGGGTAAGGCAATGGCAAACCACCCTGTAAAAAGTCTGCCAAGAAAACATTGTGATGCGACATCCCCCAGGGGTCAGTAATGACTCGGTGCTTGCACAGGGGACTACCTTTACCTTTTATTCCAGTTACAAACAGACAGTTTGAAAGACCTCATTTTTCTGTTATTTTGCTTTTTTTTCTCCAGCATGCCAGGGGCATAACCTTAGAGCAGCCAGCTACACCCTGTACCCAGTGAATCCAACATACCATTCTACACAGAGTGTAGACAAGAAGGCCTTAAGATCGTGGCTTGGAAAATCCCCACCCTCATTGTTGTGTCTGAGACTTTTTTCACATACAGTCTTATGAAGACTTCTGAAGAAATCAATAGTTTATACATTGTGTTGTGTTACTCTGGTTGGTTCTAATAAAAGTATTATATAACTTTTGTTTCTGTTCTGGCTGAATTCTAGCACTTCCTGTTAATGCAAGCCGGTGTGTGTATGTGGGGTGGGGTTGGGGGCAATACACTACACTTCACATCTGATCATCATTGTTTTTTCCAGGGCCAATTGGACTGAGGGGTCTCATGTGACTGGCTTCACCAGGCTTTCAAAATTTTACTCCCAGGAGTGCTTACTATGGTCCCATAGTATAAAGGGTCCCACTTTCATTGGGGTAAACATGTTCATATTTGTATCAAAAACTGAAGTTCAAATTAGGGTTGCCCGGTTCCCTTATCCTCTTGTCAGGTGGAGGAGACCTGGCACTCACCTTTTTTTTGCTCTTTGCACATGCCCAAAGTGTGTGCATGCATGCACTGCTGGGTCTGAATGATAACATCACTTCTGGGAAGTGACATCATCATGCACACATACTTTGCACTGGACTGATTTGGGCCCCAAACAGGCTTGATTCAGCTCATCTGGGGCCCAAATTGACTGAGTGCAAAGTGCAGGAGTGCTCTTGGGGTGAAACTGATGCTCTGCCCCAGAAGCAGGCCTAGGAGACCTGTTCCCCTGCCTTTTCCCCTGCCAGCCAGGTGAGTGGTAGCAGTGGGTAGAGGGTGAGAGCAGTGGAATCCCCTGCCCCCACCAGCACAGCCACCAAACACATATGGTAGTCCACCAGAAATTCAATAGACAAAGGGAGAAACCTACCATTTAAGAGCATTTGAGTTAAAAAATTTCTTTCAGCACAATGTTAGGCATGTACAAAAATAAGAGAAATTTATATCTACCTTTTTGCCAACAGGTTGAATCCTATCTGGTCTTTGAACAATGAGTTCTCCAAGATTTACAGCACAATCTGGGCAGGGGGGTCACTCAGAAAGCCAGCCTAATCTGGAGATATGCTGCCACAGCACCCCAGAGCCACTACTCTGGTGCTAGTGCAGCCCTCCCATGGCCACCCCCTGGGTGTTGCATTTGGGGTGGTGGGAGTTAGCAAGCTCCCTAAGGCACTCCAGCCTGAGAATGCCCCCTCCCCTGAACTGGCAGAAAGTTATGCCAGCAAAAAATGCAGTATAGCCCATGGTGGCTACGCCAGCTGCCACACCTCTGGTGCTCAAAAACCTCAGGATGCAGATAGGCATCATGCCCAGCACCAATTAGTCTCTGCCCAAACCCCACCCTTCCACGACCAATGGTGGCAGCCAGCAGGCAACATAAACCCCAGTCCATGACAAGGTAGGCCGCATGTCAAGTAGTGTGACTTGGAGCTATGTAGGTCAGCTCTGTCTCTTTGGAACTTAGCATCTTTCACCAAGGTTGCAGTTCACTCACATTTGGGTAAGAGGTGCACCATGTCAGAGCACAACACACAGAGAGGGCAGATAGGTGTGAAAAACAGCCACAGAGGGCCAGTAGACACCTGCAGACCAGACCTTCCAAGAGTGGTGCATTGCAAGGGCACCCCCTTTCCTCCTTTCATAGACATGCTGACCCAGAGGAGTCAGAGTAGCAGCACTCCACCCATACTTGCTAACCACACATTTGCGGGGGGATAGGTGCTGTAGCTTGGGAAAATGGCACTGAGGATTCACACACAGAGAGAGTTTGGGCCTTCCCCACAGCTGCTTTGAAAGGGAAAAAAAGAGGTTCCAAATCTCTCTCATAATCGAGTTATCAAATTAGAAATTCTTATTTGCTCATTTGTTTTATCCTCATCACTATACAGTTGCTGTTCAGTTGTTGTTTTCATTTGACATTATATGAAATGGCAGGCTCTGACTGATTTGACTTATTTCCGTATCTTGTTGACTTCTATAGCTTGCCGATGGTTCAAACTATAACAATTTTTGTCTTGAAATAAGCTGCAATATGTCATGATCTCATGGCTAAGTTTGCTGATGACACTACATTGTTCAGGGTGGTGAGAACCAGGGAGGATTGTGAGGCACTCCAAAGGGATCTGTCGAGGCTGGGCAAGTGGGCATCAACGTAGCAAATGAGGTTCAACGTGGCCAAGTGCAAAGTAATGCACACTGGGGCCAAAAATCCCAAATATGAAAAATCCCAAATACACAATGATGGGGTCCAAACTGGTGGGGACTGACCAAGAGAGAGATCTTGGAGTCGTGGTGGATAACTCACTGAAAATGTCAATACAGTGTGTGAGGGCAATAAAAAAGGCCAACACTATGCTGGGGATTATTAGGAAGGGAATTGAAAACAAATCAGCTAGAATCATAATGCCCCTGTATAAATCAATGGTATGGCCTCATTTGGAATACTGTGTACAATTCTGGTCACCACACCTCAAAAAAGATATTATAGCACTGGAAAAAGTGCAGAAAAGGGCAACTAGAATGATTAAAGGGATGGAACACTTCCCCTGTGAAGAAAGGTTAATGCACTTGGGGCGCTTTAGCTTGGAGAAACAACGACTGAGGGGTGACGTGATAGAGGTTTACAAGATTGTGCATGGGATAGAAAAGGTAGAGAAAGAAGTATTTTTCTCCCTTTCTCACAATACAAGAACTCGTGGGCACTCAATGAAATTGCTGAGCAGTCGGGTTAGAATAAACAAAAGGAAGTACTTCTTCACCCAAAGGGTGTTTAACACATGGAATTCACTGCCTCAGGAGGTGGTGGCAGCTTCAAGCATGGACAGCTTCAAGAGGGGATTGGATAAACATATGGAGCAGAGGTCTATCAGTGGCTATTAGCCACAAGGTATAGATGGAACTCTCTGTCTAGGGCAGTGATACTCTGTATTCTTGGTGTTTGGGGGGCAATCAGTGGGAGGGTTTCTAGTGTCCCTTCCCAACTGGCAGACCTCCTGAGAACAACTGGGTTTTTGGCCACTGTGTGACACAGAATGTTGGACTGGATAGGCCATTGGCCTGATCCAACATGGCTTCTCTTATGTTCTTATGTTCTAATTGTGATTGCTTTTTGGACCCATGAGAAGTTAAGAGGTACTAGATTTGGGAAAATTCATTTAAGAAATGTTTATGCTTTCTGTAAAACTCTCAAGAATGCTAACAAAGGTAAAATGTGTATCAGACAATAAAATCTAAAAAAAGCAATCAAGCTGACTAAAGACAACCAGGACCTCAGATTCTCTCATCTTTCATTGCTATTAATTACAGTCTGTGTGATACTGTTATATATCTATGTAATGCACACATTTTCATTTTTTAAAAAAATGCTATTGACCATAGAAGCTAATGCCAGCAGCTGGCAAATTCAAATGGCAACCCTAAGCACACCTACCAGTGGTAACTCACCAAATTCTGGGGTTACGTGGTTTGGCTGCGAATCAGCACTCTACTGGTTTGAATCCTACTACTGCCACAAGCTCAATAGGTAGCCTTGGTAAGTCACTCCTCTCAGCCCCAGCTCCCCAGCTGTATTGTGGGGATAATAATAACGCTAACTTGTTCACCGCTCTGAGTGAGGCATTAATCTGTCTAGAAGAGCAGTAGGGATGTGCGTTTCGGCATTCAGAATGCCGAAAGAATGCCGAAACAAAAGTGTTTCGGCTTCTTTCGGGGAATGCCGAAACGTTTCGGGTAGCCGAAAGAAAAAAGCCGAAACGTTTCGGGATTCTTTCGGCTTTCTTTCGGCTTTTCAATGGGAAAATGCCTCCGTCTTCCCGGACGTCTGGGGGAGGCATTTTCCCACCGAATAAGCCCAAAATTGGTGGGGACCTTCCTCTAACCCTTCTCTAACAACCACCCAAGTTTAAGACAGATTGGACTTTGGGGGGCCATGAGCCTTGAGCAGTCTGAGCCTTGGTGGGGGGTGGAAGGAAGGGTGGGAGAAGGGCCCCAGAGGGTTGGGGGGCATTTTGCATGCAAAATGCCACCCCTGGCAAGACAAGCCTCCCCCAGCTGTCAGTGGTAGAGATTAGAGCACCTACTTGGCGAGGCCATGAAATGGCCCCCCCAAGTGGGAGCAGGCTGAGCCTTGGTGGGGGGTGGGAGGAGGGGTGGGAGAAGGGCCCCAGAGGGTTGGGGGGCATTTTGCATGCAAAATGCCACCCCTGGCAACACAAGCCTCCCCCAGCTGTCAGTGGTAGAGATTAGAGCACCTACTTGGGGAGGCCATGAAATGGCCCCCCCAAGTGGGAGCAGGCTGAGCCTTGGTGGGGGGTGGGAGGAGGGGTGGGAGAAGGGCTCCTGAGGGTAAGGGGGCATTTTTCATGCAAAATGCCACCCCTGGCAAAGGAAGCCTGCCTCTTCATTTTTTCCCCATAGGAAATAATGAAGAAAGATTAGCAGCAGCATGCTAACAATATGCTGCTCCTTCGCTTTCTTATGGGAGGATGGGGGGACCTGCTTTGGGGGGCCATAACGTGGCTCCCCAAAGTCCAATCTGTCTGAAACTTGGTTGGTTGTTAGAGAAGGGTTAGAGGAAGGTCCCCACCAATTTTGGGCTTATTCGGTGGGAAAATGCCTCCTCCAGGCGTCCTGGAAGACGGAGGCATTTTCCCATAGAAAAAAGCCGAAAGAATGCCGAAATAATGCCGAAAGAATCCCGAAAGCCGAAAGCCGAAAGAGATTCTTGTTTCGGCTTTCGGCTTTAACGATAGAGAATCTTCTTTCGGCTTTCTACTTTCGGCTATAGCCGAAAATTTTTGGCTTGCACACCCCTAAAGAGCAGTATATAAGCACAGTTATTATTATTATTATTTAATATAGATGCTTTGTTTATGTATTTAATTTAAAACATTTATCAGCAGCCTTTTCTCCTTAGAGGAACTTGTGGTTTACAATATAAAGCAGAAACAAAATAAAAATACATCAAAAGCACAGTTAGAAACACTAATACATTCAAAAAGTGGCTGAACAAAAGCCATCCTAAATAAAATAGTCTTCAGCTGCCTCCTGAAGAGGGTCAGGTGCACCTCCCTGGGGAGATCGTTCCACAGTTGTACCCACCAACCAAACATCTTTGGTTGATGGGACAGTCGGGAGGGCCTCTCCCTGTGCAGGAATATATGGGAGAAGACAGTCCTTCAGGTACCCCCGTCCCAAGCTATGTAGGGCTTTAAAGGGCAAGACCAACCTCTTGAACTGGGTTGGGGAGCAGACTGGTAGCCAGTGTAATTGCTGTAATAACAGGATCGCGTGCTCCTGATGGCTGGCCCCAACCTGCAGTCTAGGCCACACCATTCTGCACTAGCTGCAGCTTCTGAATACCTTTTAAAAGTAGCCCCAAGTGGAGTGGATTGCAATAGTTCAATCGAGATGTAACTAAGGCATGGATCACTGTGGCTAGAGCTGACTGAGCCAAGAATAAGCACAGCTGGCGCACTAGCCAAAGCTGGGCAAATGCACTCTGAGCCACTGCAGCCACCTGGCTTTCTAAGGTGACTGCAGGGTCAAGCAGTACTCCTAAATTGTGAACCTGACTTTTAAAGAGGAATATAACGCCATCCAAGGTCTCTTCTGCATGGCAAATTGACAGTGGGTTTTCCAGGTATTTGGCCCATGAGGATTAGATCTGCTTTCAGGTTCTATCATTCAGCACTTGAAGTGGTGTTTGGTTTTCATTCCGCACTTTAAAAAATATCCCATTTCTGCTGGGCTTTCTTGGGGAAGATGAATGTCAGATTTTGTCAGCATGGCCTTTTTGTTTGTTTGCACGTGTTGCAACATTGCAACATTTGGACATTAGAGGGGGTTCTTCACCCTGTTTGAGCTCCAAAGTTTAAAAGAAAATTCTTTGTTTTGATTGGCTGAGGCATTCTCGAAGGAAAGTATAAAATGTTAAGCAAGATTTTTCTTTTTTGAAATAACCATGTTGAAATGTTGTTTTAAAAAAAATAAAAGAGAAAAACAACCTGGACTAAAAAAAGGGGGGGGAATACAACACACTTCCACACAATCTTATGTTGGTAAGAGGACATATTTACGGCAGAGGTTATGCAACACATAATAATGACGACATTAGGGCTGAGAGTGATGGAGGAGAAAGGGGGGAAAGGGTGTAGTTACACATGGCTGTTGAACCAATCAGGACACAGGACAGGCAGTGTCAGGGCTTACATTGAAGAAAACATTCTGTACTCCAAAAAAGTTGCTTTTTAATTGCACTGAAGAAGAATTGAGAAACCCTGGGGGGAAACCAATTCTGCAGCTGATGTAACCTTTCATCATGCAGAAAACAAAAAGTCTGGGAAGCAGACTGAATTGGGTACTTTGACCATGCCTGCAGAACTCAGAGAATACATTGAGGCTGAATGGGGCTAAAACCTGCCCCCCCCCAAAATGCAGAAAAGACAGGAGTGATCTCAAGTTCCTGGTTTGCCTTTCTGGTAATGCAGAGAACTTCCATCTTGTCAGGATTCAGTTTCAGCTTGTTTGCCCTCATCCAGCCCATAACTAATCACTGCACAGAAGCTGCCTGAGAAGATTTGAATTAAGGATCATCAAATCAAGCTAGGGATTAATATACCCCCTAATTCACCCTTCCTGCAGCTTTTCCAGTGATTCAAGGTAAATTAAGGATCGAGCCACACACACTTGTGGGGGGGGGGGGACAGCACATTTGCCCACATTTTTTCTCCTTTCAGATATGTCCTACATATATGGGCCATAAAGCTGTGCATGCTTTTGTACACTTGGGTCCTATTGCAATATGTACCCTAAGCCTAATTCTGTAGAATGTACTCCATATAGGATTGCAGTCTTTGAAGTAAAACTACATTTCTTTCAGTGCAAGTATTTCTGAAAGAACCAGATGGACTTCAAAAACTCAGACCCGAGTCTCATCTCTTCTATGTGGCCTTGGGGGAAAATCATTCTTTTTCACCACCTCAGATGCCAATTTATAAAATAGGAATTTTATTGCTTGGAGTTTTTCTACCAAGAGTTGCCAATTGGCCCTGGGAAACAAATGGCTCAACTTTTGCTTGTGCTTAACCAGCAAGTGAAACTTTTCATTGCTTGGAGCTAAACATGAAGGCTATAATAGAAGTGTATGTAGTTAAAAGGAAAGGGCCTCCCTTTGTAATATGCAAACACCAAAAAAATCAAAACACCTTAACCACCAAAAGTAAGTCCAACTAACCCTAAAATCCTAATAATACTAACAGAGCCGAATATGATTAAGCCGTTTGCACATCAGGACTGCAGTCCTCCCCATACTTGCAAGCAAGTCTCGCTGAATGTAGCAAGATTTATGCGTAAGTAAGCATACAGTAAAACATGAGTGCAGGAATGCGAGCTGAAGACTGTGTAGCCCAGCCCTGGCAATTGTTACTCAGCAAAGCCCCAGAGAATAAGAAATTAAAATGTTTAGCAGCTACATTTGAGGCAGACATGAAAGTTGTTTTCTCTTGAGGGCTTTCCCCCCCCCCCACCAGTGTGACTTCCCCAGTGACTTAAATCATCATGAATACATTTTCAAAAATAGTGTTTATTATCCCTCGAGGTTTAAGCAGTCGGTCATAAATACCACAGGAAAGACGGGGATTCTGCTGTAGGGAAGGGTGGACTTTGAATGGTCCATAGAATGGTCCAACGCTGGAGGAAGATGCGGCCCCTGGGCCTCCACCCAATCAACTAAGAGGAGCTCCTCGGGGCCTAGGGCAGCCCTTTTGCCAGTCAGGCTACCCAGCTCCAGAGTCCAGCCACCCACAGCTCTTTCCGGGCAGACCATCACAGCGCACCTTGTAGGTCTCTATTCCGCTCAGGAGCTCTGGGTTAGCCTCTTGATCGTCTCTACAGAGAGAAAATCTGGAGGTAAAAGAGCAAAAGGCTCTTCGCTGTCGCCCCTTCTGATCCTGGAAACGTTACGCGGAAGGCAGCCCTGCGGATTTCCACTCGGGGCTGCCTCGCTGACAAGCTGGGGAATAAAGTTCCGGGCAGGGGTTTTGCTTGCGGGGGGGCTCGCCGGCTGTGTCCTGCCTCGGGGAGGGGGGCGTTCCGTCGCGTGCGGCTCTACCTGCCTCACTAGACGGGCCAGCCAGCCGTGCCTGGGCACCTCTTGTCTTGCCAAGCGGGCAAGCCAGGGAGGCTCTGAAGCAAGCGTCCGCAGAGTCTACAGTGAGTTTGTCTGCGCTCAGGGCTTTGTGACAGTTCTACCAATCGGCAGAAATCCCCATTCCGTGGATGGAAGAGAAGTGCTGAGAACAAGCGGCCCCAGCCCCTCGGCCGCTGGGCCCTAACCCGTCAGGGACTTGGGTACCTTTCCCAACGGATGTAGTCACTTCTTTATTGGTCGCCTTTCCCGTAAATCAGACTCCTGAACGGCCTGGCAAAAATCATCGACTCAGAAAAGCCACTGCGGGGTTCTCAACCCCCGTCTTGGGCCAGGGTCTCTCTCTGACTGACCTACCTCGCCGGGTTGTTGTGACCAGCGAGGGAGAAAGGGCCACGGCACACCACGTGGGTGGACCTGGTTTCTTTCCTATCTGGTGCCACAGCCAGATGCCTAGGTTCCGAGCTGGCGCTCAGCAAACGTTGCCAGGCCCTGCGCTTGATTTACGTCTAGTGCTCAGCCACCAGGATGCGGGTTCGGGTTTCCCCATTATCCTTAATCGCCCCCTCGTTCGCTGGTTAAGGCTCGGAGGTTCTTCGCTGCCGCCTCCCGCCGCCTTTCCCAACCCGCTCTTTGCACCCGAGGAAGCGGCTCCCGCTCCTTCCAGGCACGTCCTTTGAGCGAAGGTGGTGCGGAGCCCGAATAAGGCGCTGGTGGAAGAACATGGCCCAAGCCTCGGGGTCACATCTTTGCTCTCGCGCCCGGCGGTGGTTCTCGGGGAGCGCTTTGCTGGGGCAGCGGGGCCGGTCGCCCGAGAAGGGCGGCCAAGGAAGCGGGCGAGCCATCAAGGCCGGCCGCTGCCTCGGCCCGCAGCCCGAGAGCCCTGGCAAAAAAAAGCAAAAAAAAAAAAAAAAAAGCGCCTTGGGGCGCTTGCCTTGCGCGGCGCGGCATCTGGCGGCTTGGGCGCGGGCAGAGCCTCTCCTCCGCCCGACCCAGCAGCGAGGCGCTGCCATCGCACCGGCCAGGAAAGTTTCTTTGGCTCGATCGCAGCCCGCCTCAGCAGCCCTCTGGCGGGGGCGCCCCCCCCCCAAGTTGCGGCTCTCGCGGCAGGGCTTTGAGCGATGTGCCGTTTGACCTCCCGGACCTGCCGCTGGAAAGCAGCTTTCCTTAACCCCTTCCCGGCTCACTTCTTCGACCCCTGTTCTCGGGGCTCTTCTTGTTTGGTTTTCCTTTCAAACAGTCTAATGAGAGAGGGGTCTTAGTTGTTCAGCAACGGCTATTGGAGGCGAGGTGAGGGAAAACCCTCCCGGGTTTGCTCAGAAAGCGCCAAGATTTTCCACGCAGAAGTGGCAGCAGGAAGAGTCTTTACGACCCCCCCCCCCCCGCCGACAAGATAAGAACGCGGCCCCCTGACGTCAGTTGCTTGCCCGCTTTTTGTTCAGTTAAAAATGGTTACCCGTAACAGCTTACCTGGAGTGCGTGTCTGCCTGGGATCTGCGCAAGGCGGACGTCTGGCCAGAAAAATCAATCATTTTAAATCTGAGATCTCCACTTCTGGAGTGAAAGCGCAGCTGACTTTGACTTAATTTTTGAAGCATTTCTCTCGAGTTTCAAGGCAACGTGCAACCCGATCCTATGAAGAATGGGGCGTACCAAACGGACTAGAATCGCGGCGGTTATGCGTGCGGATTGCAGCTTTATTTAGATAACCTGATTGGCCCGGGTTATAGCAACAATGCCAGCGATTAGCACGTTCTTCAGAATCGCAATTTTGCCCTCTAGTCGCTTCTTATGTCTTGGGGAAATAGTCTCCATGTTGTCAAATAAGTAACTTTCCCCTTCCTGCTCCTTCGCATTTTCTTCAGGTTTTTTTGCACGTACCTAGTGGGACTTATGTCAAAAACACTGCAGGGAAAATTATTCCGCCGTATCAATAAACCAGTTAATCCGAAGTACTTGGTTTCATGCCGATATAAATAGGTAAAAATTTAAGAGATTTTTCAAGATCGTGAGTTTTAACAGAACCCTGTCGATTTTAATGAGTTTAAATCGGCTTCAATCCTAATTCTTTGGTTTAGGGGCAAACACTATGGAAACTGACGGAGTCAGGAAAAAAAACCGGTTTGTGTACCTGGCTACTGCAGGGGACCAGAAACGATGCTTGCTTGCATGTATTTGAACACACGCGAAGTTGCTTAATACTGAAACAAACCATCAGTCTCTCAAGGTCAGTATTGTCTACTCAGACTGGTCCTTCGCATCGCATCACCTGCTGCCCGGTCCTTTTAACTGGACACACCAGGAATTGAACCTGGGACTTTCTGCAGGCAAAGCAGGGGAGGCACTTCTCGGGAAAGTCTCCTGCGGGAGCCCGTCGCTGGGAATCGGAGCCCCGTTAAGCGCTGCAGGGGCCTCTGGAGCAGGAGAACTTCCTGGAGGAACTGTGGACAGTTCCTTCATTCAGGGAGATAGCCCGGTCCCTAGATCGGGCCGGGACCTCGGTTCGTGTGTGTCGCCATTTGGTACAAGAATAGCCGTAAGGGCGCCCTGGGTGAAAGGAGCCCCCCAGGTCTCCCTGTCCGAATGCCAAGGAATGGCCTTAGCAGGGGCTTTTGTGGGAGGAATCTAGAAACCCTTTCTGGAGAAGCCCGCCGCTGGGTTCACTGGCAAGGCGGCCTGGAAAGGGCAGGCAGGCGATCTTTCCAGGAGCCCCCAGTGGCCAGGGAGCCCGCGCCTGTGCCGGGGTGGGGTGGGGGCTGCGCTGGGCTGAAAGAGGCCGCGGGGCTTTCTGGCGCCCGGTTAGACTCTGCCTGCCCGGTGTGTCCGACCTGCCCTCGGAGGTGGCACCCTCGCCTCGTTCCCTACCTCCCGTTCTCTCTGAATCTGCCGGTGGGACTGGCCTGTCCCGAAGCGCTTCTCCTCCCTCCCCTGCCTTGGCTCCCCCGCGTCTTCCTCTGGGCCCCTCTCTGCTTCCTTTCAGGCCCCCTCCGCTCAACTTTGGGAGGTCACCGCAAGGGCTGGCTGGGGAGTGGGAGCCAGACCCCTTGCTCTCTTCCTGCCTGGCCTGCCCATACCTGGTGTAAAAGAGCCTTCATTTAGGTCAGCTCCGGCTGCCTCCATATACAAGAGGCCGGCCACAGTCAGAGACTGCGGGATCCAAGTCCAAAGCAAACAAAGATGTTGGTCTTAGCTCAGACCTCATTGTTGTACTCGAAGCTCCCCCCCCTCCCCATTTAAACGTGCAAAATTCCAGAGATTCTAAATCCTTCCTCTGATATTATTCTAAGCATCTTTATTTACAAGCGAGTCAATCCCAATCAAAGGGCATACTCATACTTCCGAGTAAACATAGTTAAGCGCGGGCCGTTAATGCACTGAAACGTTTTAAATAACGGATTTTAAAGTCGTGCAATCCGATCCTATGAGTGTTTACTCCGAAATCCCTTGTCTGCCTTACTCCCAGGTAAGCGCACATAATGTGGTAGCATTTATATTATTCAAGACAAAGGTCAGCCGGATTCTGGACACCATTTAAACTGCTATATTCAGAAATCCAGTTGGAACGTCTCTTCGGTTCAGCACAATGTTTCAGATTTTCTCATATGCTATAAGCAAATTGCATTTAAAAATCAGTTTAGTAGAATATCTTATATATATATAAAAATATAATATACCTATAAACTGATTTTTAAAAATGCAATAGGTATATTTTAAAATGCAAATAAAAAAGTTTTTTTTTTTTAAAAAAAAATTGAATTTCCTGATCCTAGGAAATGCAGCTGAGGAGTTTGTTTTTGTTTTTTTAACTGCACAAACGCATACAAAAGACGGGTTTGTTTATTTGTTAGGTGCTGCGAATAAATTATTTCGGAGCAAGAAAACAACCGTGCCAAAGCAAAGGAGTCCCTTAAAAAAAGCCAGTGCATGTCATTTTCTAATCCAAGAGTCTTAATTCCCTGATTGAACAGTTAGGGAAATACCAGCCTACCTCCCTTCCCCGCCCCCTTGTCTTTGGAAGTTACCTTTTATTGACTGCTCGCCGCCCGGTGTCACTGCGCTTAATCTGCCCCGTGCCCACCCAAATTCCAGCCGTCCAGAAAGCAGTCAGAGCCTTTCACATATGCTTTAGCACCCGGATTGCAACCGGATTCGCCTCAGTTGGTCGCTCTGTTTTCTGGCGTGCTCTTTTCTCTCCCTTTTTCGCTCCCCCCCCCAAACATTTGGCCCATTAGAGTGCGTGTGTGAGTGTGTGTGTGAGAGAGAGATTATCACGTTTTGAAATCCCATCATAATCTTCAACCGGTTTAAAATGAATGCTGGGTGTGCAAGGAATGGGGCTTCTCTTCTCCTAAAACCATCCCGGGGATCATTTACTTGAGATGTTGACAAGACTGTCAGGAAATCTAATTTCCCCCCTCTACTAAGCTGCGCCGCAGCACCCTGTATTGAGCATTTGATTTTTTAAAAGTAAGGTACATTAATTTTATGAGCGCCTTCTCATAAATATTGTTGTTTGCTCGCTCGCTCGCTCGCTCTCTGGCTGAGGGAAGATTTGCAATGGAAATTATGCCTTTGTTTCAAGGAGGGGGGGGGGAATCTCTCTTTGTTGCTCAGATAAATTCCCCGGCTCCTCCCATATATTCTTGGAAAGAAAAATAAAATCAGAAGCCCCCTGCCCTTCTCTCGCCCGTCGCCCCCCCCCCAAGTCTGCTTGTGCTTTGTTGTGTCTGTCTTCCCCAAACCAGCTAAAGTTGCCAGTTCTCCCCCTAAAGCAGACAAAATAACCCTTTAAACTATAAATATTTAACTGTACCTGAGTTTATTCGGTGGCCTGGCTGCCTCTTTAAACCCCAGTGATTTGTGCGTTTATTTGTGCCTTTAAAACTGAGCTGCCTGCCCGACAAGTCTCTGCTTTTCAGCGTGGGCTGTTCAAGTTCCTCTTCTCTTCCCTTCAGGCAGCATCTCCAGAAAGGGGGACAAGCTGCCTCCTTTAAACAGTTGTGTTTGTGTGTGTGATGTGTAAATGGATTAAACGACAAATTACCTGCCTCTCAGACCCACGAGGGGATTTGGGCTGCCCAGAGATCCTCAGACTTAAACGAGCTAGAATTTTCTAATGGTATATGAGAAAAGATAGCACCGAAGTGCTTAACTGGATCTGAGTTTGCACTTGAAATGCCCGTTGGCTTTCCTCTTAAGAGGAATGTCCAGAAATGCCCGAGTCCTTGCTGCTTTCTGCCTTTCCCCGAACCGCCGGGACTGGGACTTTTACTCCTCGGCATCTGTCCCAAACAGAGCCAGCTGAGTAAAGTAGAACTCCCTTCTCAGGGAAGGTGAGGCAAAGAAGAAGCCACCTGGCCGTCCGGCCGACCAATTGTGCTGCGATCCGCCAAAGGACTTTAAAGAAACGGAGCGGTGAGATTCTCCCCTAGGAAAACAGAAATAGGCGACTCCTAGATTTCAGGCGAGGTCTCTTTTGCAATTCCGTCTGCCAGCTCAGCACCTATAAAGGGGGAGGGGGTGTTCTTAGGTTTGTGTTAGTCTGACTGGCATTTTCCATCCACACCAGCTTTTGATTCCTACAGCAGGTAATTTTTGCAAGGAGAAAAAATTGTGTGTGTTAATGGAGAGAGGTGTTTCACTTTTTCTTTTAGCGTATATTCTACTTCCAAAAAGTATATAGAAATAAGTATATATTTCACGAGAGGATTTATTATACCTGCATTCAGGAACAGAGTTCAGGGGACCATCTCAGAAGCAGATTTCATTCAGAGCTTCTTTCCTGGTTACTAGAAACGACATATTTTCTTATAACTTTTCTGGTTCAGGGGAAAGACCTCTATCTGCCTCTTTAGCAGTGATATCACTATATTCAGAACTGGGTTAGTCACGATTTAAAACGGATAGAACCGGGCGGGTTTTTTTTTTAAAGTTGTAAAATGCTACTCTCTTCCAGAGGCTCTGACTTCTTCAGGAATAAAGGTGTCCTTTTAAAAAATCTAGATCTGTCCTTCACACTCAAACAAGTACTTTTAAAAAACCTGACTCCAACAGCCAGTTTAGCAGCTTGTAAAAGGTTTGTTAGAATTCGTGGGTCCTGTGAGGAAGCGAGTCCTGTCGATCTGCAACCAGCAGCCCAGACAGGAAACGGGTGTTTTGTGTGTTTTTTAATCCGAGACTTCAGACCAGGGACTTTCCGCCCGTGTACCCAGCAGGGGGCGCTCTAACGTTGCGACTAGCCACCGGGATCCGAATGAAACGCTTCCGTTTCCCCGCTCTTAAAAGGGGGAAGCTGTGCAGCCTCCAAACCTACTAAGGTTACAGTTGTTGTAACCAAACCTGCCTCCGCAGGGTGTTCCTCGCACCCGTTGGCGAAAAGGCACCAAAAGGCACATCAGCTGCAGCTCCTGAATACTCTGCCGGCACTAAACGGATTCGAGTTCCCCTCGCCCCTTCTCTGTATACTATACATTATGCAACTTATTACATCCAACGATAAATTGTCAACATTTTTTTCGCCTGTTAGTTCCGCTGATACAAGCAGGATTTATTCTCAGATCTAAGGTCCCGGAGCTATAATGCGTGATTTCTTTTCCTTAAGTAAAATTGGTCAAATGTTGACAACCTTTAAGCCAATCTAACACTCAAGCTTACTGATGGGAAACTAATGAGAAAATATCAGATCGTCCGGCCTGGGGGCTCCTAATTAAATCTTAGTTGATTGAAAAATAAAAGCGAGGGCTTTTTAACTGGAGGGGGGAGAAGCTCCAGGCTTAAGTTATTTTGCTTCATTTTAACGAATATTTTCACACACACTCACCCTTCCATCCCCACCAATCCAGTCGTCATCTATTCCGACCCCCTCCCATAAAAGCCTAATGCTATTTCTCTGGCTATTTGGAGACATTCGACCAAGAATTATTATCACTTCTTTGCCCAGTAAATATTAAGGCCTTTAAGCAACGTGATTTAACTAATTAGAAAATTTACATCATTAAGTCTCAGGGAAAGAGAGGGAGGGAGGGAGAAAAAGGAGAGAGAAATCTGTCAGTCATTTTAAAGGAGACAGGCCCTATTGAAGTGTGAAGAAATCGGCTCTAATTCAAAAAGGCAATCGGGCAGAAAAAGCCCTCAACATTACCCCGCTAGTTATTAATCAGAAAGGGTCTCTCTCTTTCTCTTTCTCTCGCGCCCAGTAATGGCAAAGCGGCGGCACATCGTTAGTTTCTCCCAACGCCTCAGCAGAGTTCCCATTCAAGCTTTTTTGCCACTGGCCCATGTCCCATATTGATAGCAAGTATTTGTCCATTCAAGGCTCATAGATTTGAAAATGTTTCTCTGCTAGGGAACCAGACCCGCAGGAAAAGGCTGCCGGGCAGGCTCTCCTTCTCCGCCCCAGCCCCCTCCCCTCCCTCTGCAAGAGCGAAAAGCCCAAACGGTTAGGATGGCTCCTCCCCGGCTGCGCACTTCCATTCAAAGCAAGTCCCGATTGAAACCTGTTTGGCCAGCCTTTGTTCTGTGGCCCCAAATGCAGAGTGTAATATACCTGCCCCCTGCCCCTTCTGGGGAGTTAGCAGCACAACAAACTGCTTCAATGTCCCAGACAAATGCGAGGGAAGTCGCTTGGCTCCTACAGCCGCGCTCCCTACGCGCACTTTATCCAGAGCAGACCCATTGAAGCTAGTGGGGTTTCCTTCCGTGTAAACACGCAACAGGACCGGCCTGGCTGGGTGTTTATGGCTTCAGAGAGGGAAGTTGCTCGCTGGAGGTTGAGGGCCAGGCTCACCGGGGGCACCAGAAATGGGCCAGGGGAGGCTCGGGCTGCAGTGGCAGAAGGGAGGCGCGGTTCTCTTCCCCCCTAAGCCAGGGCGAGGACTACATCATTAGGCCGCAAGGCGCTTGTCTGGCGCTGGCTCGGGCTGTGGGGTGGAACACCGGGGTATCGTGGCCCACAAGTGAAAAGTGAGGGGAAAGGGGGGGGGCGGAAACTGATTTGCAAACGAATTCTAGATCATGCGCCGCCTTTCCTTCCTCTTCAAAAAGGCGGCGCTGAATCCCGCGATTTCAGCCGAGGGACAGGAACTGGGCCCTGAGCGCAGAGGCCTCCCCTCTCTCCCTCAAGGGGGCCTAAGAAGAGCACCGGCGAAGCCGCCTCCCAGGCCCAACTGGAGGCTCTCTTAGGGGGGTTCCTCTGTCGCACATGCCCTTCAGCGCTCCCGCCCACCAGTGGAGTCACCCCCTCCCGCCCTCGCCGGCCCGCGGCGCTGCAGGAGAGGGAGGGCCGCTGGCTGCCAGGCTCTCCATCCCTCCGACCGACCTTTCTGCCGCCCCCTTGGGCAGCGGCCCAGTGCCAGCCGCGGGGCCTCAGCGAGGATCGCGACAGCTGCGCGCTGGGGTGGCCCTTCGCTGGCCTCTCTTTCTCTGGGCACCGGTGCCTCGCCAGCTTCGAAGGAACCAGAGATGCAGGCCACACATCAACGTTTCCTTCCAGGTGGTTGGCCTGCCCAGCTGCGAAAGAAGCAGCACAATAACATTTCCGACGACTCGAACAAGCCACAAGTTTTTATTTTCTAAAAAAACCACAATCCGATTGGAGTCCACTGACTAAAATGCCGATTATCTTCTCCTCCCCCTGCGGCCCCTCCCCCAACTCGGGCAACCACTGAACCGTAATTCATCCGCTAACTCATAACTGAGTCTTAGCAGAAGAGGTAGTCGAAAGTAAAGCCACCCCAGCGAGTGATTCAAAACAAAACCCAACCGAACAAACAGACAACTGCGGTGATTTGCATTTCTCCAGATTCCTTCATTAAGGAAAAATGTTTAACAAGGGAAGCAAGCGGCCCAAGATGCGCAAGGCCCGCAGACGGACTTGGGCAGGGAAAGCGCGGAGGCCACTGCAGGCTGCCCTCCCCCAATGTTTCCACAAAAACTGCAACGCATAGGCAGAAAAAGGTCGAAAGACCGTGGGGGGGGGGGGTTCAGAGGGAGGGAGATGGGAAACAGTGGGATTCTCTACTCCCCGCCCCCGCCTTCCATCTGATTTTTGTCTCCCCCTCTTTCTGGCTTTCTCTTTTTGTATTATAAGCTAGAGCAAAGAAGTTTTTGTTTGGTGGGTTTTCATTGATCAGTCACTCCGAGCTAATGTAATTATCCTCATCAATAGAAGACTGCAGAGAGAATCATTATGCGGGTGACATTGATAAATGATCACCCGAGAGCGCCTTTTTCTCCTGGGCACCCCCACATATGACCCTCCCACATGCACGGGGTAGCCATAGAAACACCTTGAGCGCCTCCAACGCGGCGGCGGCGGCTGCTCCTGCCGCCGCTGCTGCCGAGCGGGAAAGCACCCCCAGCGGCCCGGCCCGGTCCAGCCCGGGCTCGGACGCCTGGCTTCCGGCTCCCTGCCCGTCCTTGGCGCTTGCCAGCCCCTCGTCTTCTCCCAGCAGCCGGAGTCCCTCGCCGCTGTTGTGGAGAACACATCCCAGCGCGGGCTTTGTCCTCAAGGAGTTAAATGACGAGGTTGCCTGCACTTGAGGGCGACGCCGCTTTTCTCTAAGTAATTGCGTGTAATGCAAAACCCATTAGTTCGAGAGAGGCGTTCTTTTAAGTTGCGCCATTGCACAATATACCGCGTCTCCCATCCAGCAAATAACTCAGCGGGCGAAGCTCTTTGCAAAGTGCCTCAACCTGAAATCATCATCACCGTGATTATTACGGCGACAAGGACTTTTGTATTTATTTCTTTAAGTAAGACACAAAAAGAAAACCGCTCTAATCCTCTGAGTGCTTTATTTAAGCAAATAAGAAAATGCGGCGAGAGGTAATTGATTCATAATGGCGAGGCTGCAAAGAGGGTGGAGGTGTTTGTTTATTTGATTTCCAAAGCAGCCGGAGAAGGGGGAAGGGGCGGCTGTGGCTGTGGCTGGGTCATCCATCATGTGAGTGGCAGGGACCCTGCACAGAGGAGCCCGCGCCCTTCTGTCTCTCCTCTCCCAAACGATTAATATGAAAATCGGCCTGCAGGACCTTCTGTCCTCTGCGCAGTTCAAAGGGGGGGGGCGGCAGCCAGGAAAAGTCCTGTCTAGGGGGTTGCTGAGGCTGCGAGCCTTGGCACGCTTACGCAGGAGTAAGCAGGACTTGCTTCACAGTAAATTGCGCGGGTTAACACAAAATTTTTTTAAAAAACTACATCTTAAAAAGCCAGGACTGGAGCTGGCAATTAAAGCTCCAGGCCCGCCCTTCTGACTAATAGCCTACAGATGTAAACCCCGGCTCCGGCTCTCTGCCCCCAACATCGTATCAGGCCCCCCGAGGAATATCTTGTTCCTCAGGGATCCACCGGCTTTCCTTACAGGGAGATGGGGGGGGCGGGGTGTAGAATGAATGTCTGTTTTGCATCTTCCACCCTGGCTTTTCTGGAGCACCATTTGGATTGTCTTTGATACAACCCAAAAGGAGCAGCATTCACACATGGCACAAACAGCGCACTGAGTCCGGAGTCTTCCTCGGAGACGAATTCTATGTATGCTTACTGAGAAACAAGTCACAGTCTATTCAGAGGGCTTACTCCTAGGTAAGTGTGGTTAGGCTATAAGCCTTAGGGCCACAACTGAAAATGGAGATGTGGAGAAACAGCAGCAGGTACGACTGCAGCCATTTGGAAAGGTTTGTTCGTGTTTGGTGCCCACTGGTGCCCTGTCTCTTCCTGCCCTTAGAAGGCTGCAGAGGACTACCAAAGGGACTAGCCTGCCCCCCCCCCCTTGATAGAACTATCGCTCTCCTCTCTGACACTTTTTCTTTGGGAAGGATACAGATTCCCTGTGCACCTGTTCAGGGAAATGGAAAGGGGAGGGGGTTCCCCTCTATCTATAAACAAGAGGTGTTTTTTTATTACCCTTCGTCTCCCAGAACATAAGCAATTTTAGTCAGACTACAGTATTTCCTTTAACACTATGTCACTGTCAAAACACTGTTCCCGTTTTCTTTCACTTTTGACAGCTGAGCATTTCTTAAATACACCCAAATCGGAACTTTCCATGCTAAATAGTAAACCTCAGATTGGAGCAATCTCCTTGCATTATATTGCAGCTAGGTTGCCTACCATATATCTGAACCAGGTAACAGCAGAGAGAAGGAAAACCATCACAAGAAGACAAATATTTAGTTCCTTACATAAATAGTCACCAAGCAAGGTGTCTCCTCCTTCCCTCTTTCCTCCCAATGAGTTTTGTCAAAGGTCAGGCAAATGGGCAGAAACATGATAAAAATGCCACCAATTTTGTTACAAATGAAGACAGGATGTCTTACTGACTCTTAAATAATCCATATTCTGAGATTTTCAATCTCAAAAAACGTTGTTGCATAATAGGATTGGGAACCCTGAAAGTTTAAATCAGGAGTCTAAAATGAAAACCAAATGTGGAATCTCTCTCTCTCTCTCTCTCTTTCTCAAGAAAAATGTGCAACACAAGCAACACAACGCAGCTGCACTACTCAAGCAATATGCCAGTTGATAAATACAACTCCACATACATTCCTACTGTTATTCCCTTTCTATTGCAGGATGAGTCAATTCAGTTGCTTATCAATCCATTAATTAAACCTTATGCTTGAATGTCAGAACCTTTAACATGTTAAAATTGTAAGCACAAGTCTAGCCAAGCTTGGGTGAGGGGGAAGTTGAAAATATTTGACACAATTTATTAGTGATTTAAAAATTTAGCCTGCAATCCTGCAGGGCCTTTTTTTTGGCCATCATCTTTAGTGAGATGTGGACACCATGTCTTCCTTTCATAATGATTTCATTACAATTGGCAATGAAAGCTGATCTTGCCCTGGTTATATGTCTGCCAAATGCCAATAGACATGCATCTGTGGAATATATGTTGTATATATGCAGGAAGCAATCCTAAACATTGTAACTGAGAATTTTCACTGTGTGGAATGGGACTTTCTCTGTTCAAAGAGCGTCCAGGATGGAATAACCAAGGCCTACGGAAGTAATGCAGTCTATCCTCGGAGTGGGTTGGAGGTGATGGTGGAATGCACAAGTCCTATATATTCATGACAGTAGCCCTGTTCACAAGTTATCGTGAATGCATGTACAGTCTTGCATCCATTGTGCCCTTGATTGCTCTTTGTATGTGCGCTGAGTAATTCATACATTACAGTGAACACACGTACAGCTGAATGCATGATACAAACCAGTGAGGATGAATGTAGGCTACAGTTCATTTTAAACATTTCTCACACACACAGAATTTGTGCGTGGGGAGGGGTGTGAACATCAGAGCCTTACTATTGTGTTTCACAATAGCCTTGAAAAAAACAGAACTTCACTTCATCTTTCCTTTTTTCTGCCTTCCCAATAATTTTGTTGTAAAACATTTTGCTCTGTCAAATAAAACAATTAATTAATTAAAAGTTAGGCAAACTATGCGCAGAATTTTAACATACAATTTCTGTCTCTATGAGATAACTTTTTTTCTTTCCTTCTGGGACTGTAAAGGAGTTGAGGGCTGGGAACTTCCTTGAATCTGATCTAAAATACCTTCCCCAATCCAGTGCCCTCTGGCAGAAATAGGTTGCATTTAAGTTTCATGATACTGAATTTATGTACTTATATGTAAGATCATGAATATTTTAAGACTACAATTAATTAATTATTTTAAGATATTGTTTGTATCTCAGTTTTTAAAAATGTAGTCATTTATATTTCCTATGTGATATTAAATAAAACAGCATGGTTTATGTCTGTTCTTAATCTGTCTGTAATATTAATAATACCTTACAATTTTTCAGTTCACATCAGAAATGTTTGTACGTAAAAAAATTTGCAAGAATAGTATGGGACAGAAATTTAAAGAAATAAATAATGCATTACTTCCTTTCCCTACATATCTAAACTGACATTGCATTTCTTTTGTTCTAAAATAAATATTAGTCTATGCCTAGTAAGTTGAGATCATGTAATAGCATTTATAACCTTAACTGATGCAAAACTCTGATTTTTCTGCCTGTTCTATGATTGTTCCTGTATTTGCTTGGATTATTGTTGCCAATAAAATTTAGACCTCTTTTCCCCAGGAAATGTCTTCTATCCTAATCATGATTAAAAACACAAAGGTCTAACAAAAAATCAAAAATGAAATATTTATTACCGCATTTGTGACTTAACACCTTTTTTTTAAAACATAACGTCACAGTCCTCATACAAGTATTTTAATGTAAATTTTGACAAAGCTTAAAGGTAACAGCATTTTTTTTTCTAGTGAGGAACACGTGCTGAGAAAGGAAGAATTCATGGACATACAATACCAATTCCACAGCAGATCTGATACTAGCAAAAACATTCTTTTTTTCAATTGAGGTAAACACATAGAATATCTAACATGAAACAATTAATAGACCGAACTCTGTACGAAGTTTGTTACAGTATTCTCTTGCTTTTTCCCAAGCTCTGAGTTCGTAATAAAGTTCTAGGTTTGGTGCAAAGACCATTAATATTTTCTTTTGTTGAGGAAAGCTGCCCAACCTTCGGATTTGTCTTGTCCCAAGCCAAGGCTCAGAATTACTGGAAGAAGCTCCTGCTCTGTCTTTTTAAATCTTTACTTGCAAGCTCTTTGAAAAAAGAGTCCAAAAATATCTTGGGCTTATGAAGCACAAACTATAAAGATCTGTTTGAAACTAAAGGACACATTGATGAAGGAACAAAACCAGGGGGTGGCAAGGCCTTCTTGCAACTGTCTTCTGAGCGATGAAAGACCCAGCAACACTTGATCTCCATCTTCAGGGTAGTTCTTTTCTCACTGGTCAAAACAGGTCTGGAATATACTGTTGTCTTTCATGGATAGTGACTTCACTGCTGAACCAAAACAGTCATTCTTTTGGGAACAACACACATAGTGTGGAAAACAAGGATATTTTTTTCTCCTTCTAAAACTATCTGAGGCAACGTAACGGAGTGATCAACAGAAATATACAAGTTAACTTAGTTCCTATGTTTATATACTACAGTAGTTATAACTCTTGGAGTCTTTTTTTTCCCAGAGGATCTTTACATGGACATAAATTGTTTTCAGTGAGCCCATGATTTCACATTTGTGTTCTTGTTTCATTGGTCCTCTGTTGTTGATGAAAAATGACAAAAGTAAAAAATAATCACAGCTGTCTGGAATTGTGTATTAAGTGTCAACATCTGGTCAAAGTTCAAAAGTCTTAAAATAGTTTTTTTTTCTTCCCTTGAGTTCCCTTATACTATTGGGCATGAATGTCCATATGCTGTCCACCAACACTGGGGTCTACAGAATTTAACATGGTGGGACTCTGTGCTGACATAGTCATTCCAGGATGGGTAGGGGGTCCTCCGTGCATCATCATGGCGGGGTGATGGGGGTGACTTGGCAAATATGAATGGATTGGGGGTCCATGTCTTAAATGAGTAGGGTGAGGGGTCATCTGGGGAGGAGTGTAACTTGACTGTGTCATACTCATACCCATAGGACCACCCTGAGATATGTAGTCCCCTGGTATGCCTTGCAAACCTAGACAGAAAGGGAAAGGAATTAGGTCAAACTTCTGAACATTTTTTACAATTTCACCCTCCTATAAAGAACTCAAAAAACAACAGACACTGCAAATACTCTGTCTAAATTTAGCTGTAGTTTCTTGCCAATGTTTACAGACATTCAAATTCTAGTTTGCATTTGATTTGAACATTCAGTGGGATAATGCACATAGCAGAACTAAATATTGAGCACAACCAAGTGTCATAAAATGTAAGAATATTTTTAAAATACCAGTAACTAGATTTCTATCATAAATCTGATGTGAGTGCATTCCATAAGCAAAAACCTGTCAGCTGAACATAAATATCAGATTTGCTTTTCCTTGGTATTTTGAAAAATGTAGAACACTCTGTCTTGTCCTCCTTTTACATACAGAATTTCCACAATAATTTTGCATATGAATTAATAAACAAAGAGAAAAACTGTATTACAGAATAAAACCTTGGCAACTCAGGGCATTTTGCACAATATGCTTTTCCTACATGTGAGGACACAAACATGCATATGAGGAATGGCAGTGGTTACACACCTGGATCTAATCCACCTTGTGTACAGTTTTTGTATACATTTATCTCCTATGCAGAGATGGTATCTGTCTAGTAGAAAGATCTTGTGAGAAGCAACTGGAGTGGTAATTCTTGACCCTGTGAGAATCTTCCAACTTCTAGTAAGGCATGTGGAAACTGAAGTCATACAGTACTAAAATGAATAGTAGTAGTAGTAGTAATAAAAACTGTGAACTTATATAACGCTCTTCTGGACAGATTAGTTCCACACTCAGAGCAGTTAACAAAGTCAGTGTTATTATCCCCACAACACAGTAAGTCAGTGTTATTATCCCCACAACACAGTTGGAGAGCTGGGGCTGAAAGGAGTGGTTTACTGAAAACCACGTGCAGAGTTCATGGTAGTAGCAGGAGTCGAACCAGCTTGGAGCCCAGTCACTTAACCCACTATCCTACAGCAGCTAATTAGGGTTGAAAGTATACAGCATATTGTTGTGTAGATTAAGGAAACTTTTCCAATCCTATTAGGACATTATGAACCAAATTCCTGCTTGTGCTGATGCTGTGGAGACTCCTTAAATTAATAAGTGCTATAATCCATAAAACAGTTAAGTTGGGCGAGTTTGATTTATCCTTATTCCATTTAACAGGCATAAGTGTTTTTAAATCCCAA